>NW_022145611.1:1006897-1239397 GCF_000002235.5 Strongylocentrotus purpuratus
AAAGGAACATAGTGCAAGAGACTTGTTTAATAACAATATGCAGCCCTTATTTTCTTATTTATTGTCAAGAAGTTTCATCAATCTATCAACGTTATTTGTTGGTAGTAATAATATATTTGTGAATATAGTACTTGTGCATATGTCATTGATTTATTTAACACTGCCTGTTTGGTTTCATTATATTCTCACTATTCAACCTGGAATAATCCCTGCAAAATGAAGTCGTAGTTACATGTATGATTGATTTAACTCATTATTTATCACATTTATTTTTCTGACTCCCTGTAACTGAAACTGTTAACAAAATCATCACCATTGAAATCTACTTAAGGTTGTTATTTTTAATGCTGATTATTGTATTGCACACTGCTGTTATGCATATGCTAACTTGCCTTATGAAACTTAGCAATTTTTTAACCATAGCTTACTTACCATTTAAGCCTCTGCTTATTTACTGTCTGTGCCTTTCTCTCTTGTTATCTCCATACACTCAAAGTGACTTGGGTTTCAGGAAGTCGTGGCATGAATCAATTATGTCGGCTAGGCTGGTGTTAATTCGAGACTGTAGACTTCTGAGCCAGGCTCTTGCTTAGAATTTGTGGTGTAAACTTCAAAACAAAGCTGTCTTGATTAGACTGAATGTTTCGATTTGTATTCGTCTTGGTGTTCTATGATATAAACAAATTATAAATCTACTCATGTAATGTACCTCGCAAAAACAGAGAGGTTTCTTTTCCAAGACATTTCAATTATTGTTCAATAATGTTTCAATTATCTCTTCTATCTTGAATGTTCAAAGGAAAGGCAACATTTGAAAAATATTTTGTCCATTTCCTTGGTTTGCCTAAATCTATGCAATATGAGTAAAACCATGTGATACTGATATAATTAATCTTCCAATATTAGTAGATCTAAAGCACAAATGTCTTCCCTCGATTTTGAGCTCATTTCTAAATTTTTGTTGAAAATGGTGCTCACATAGATGATGTAGGGAAAAGGAACTAAACACAAAACCAAGTGCCTCTGGGTTCATTTAGAATTGACTCAATGACAGTTATTAATTTGCTCTTTCTAAAGTTCAAACTTATTCTGAACCGTCGTTTATATTTAACATGAGAAAATCGTGCTCATCATCTTGGCTGTGCCATCTGATTCTATTTACTTGTACAGTATAGATATTGTAATTTATTGTAAAATGTGAGGCTCGTCCTCAAAGTTTTGACAACTCAAGAAGGTTGAAACATTTTGTAGCCTCCTTCCATTGAGGACTAGGAATGAATAAGTGCAACTAGATCTAACTCAGTTTCACACCACAATAATTTATCACAAACAAATTGTAATCCAGATCTGTTATTAAAAAAGTGCCTTGTTTTCAATCATTCGTTGAAAAGAGATTCCCATTTCATATTGTTCCATTAGCTTTTTTAAGATCTAAGATTTAGTCCTGTTACTTCGTCCAATGCTTATCACTATGTGATCAATATTATGCATTGGGAACTGGTTGTTGGAGAAATGTTTGAGTTTGCAAGAGTTGTTAATGTATTATTTAATTTATTTTATTAATAAAACCGAAGAAAAACCTACAAAAAACTTTATCAGTCTAGTACAGTATTTGTATTCGCGTTATAGTCTACTTGTGTATTTTTATTGGAACTAGGGATACATTTCATCTTCTAAATTGTTTGGTTATTGGTGGAGGGAAGGGGAGGGGGTAGAAGAATTATACTTGCTGAGAGAGTGGAGTAAAATGTGTGTGTGATTGTGACAGATAATCCTTTTGGAGTGATGGTGTTTTATATGCAATCTAAAAAAGGAACCCCAGTAGGCGATCATGGAAATGGTTTGTCGGATTGCTAGATCTATGTGTTGACGTGCTTTTTTTTAAATTGTGATGTCTGTCGAGCCTGACCGTGATAAATGTCTTTTGTGTATGAGCTAACATGCGTGATGTGCTTCTTAATTCAGACAGGGTGATCTTAATCTGTTGTAATTTTAATCCAGATCTAGTGCCGAGTTGAAATATGAGAGCAGTCCCAATTATCAAATTTACCATCCACTCCGGGGAGATGCAGGAAAAAATGAATTCAATATTCATTCTTTAGTTTTACATGCAGAGTGCACTTGTACTATGCTGTAGGCATGTGAAAATATATCTATGAAAATGTTTTAAATTATGGGACAAGCGCATCCTTGTTGCTGTTTTTTTTTTAATATCAAAACTTCCTTACTACCCGAATGGACTTATTGTTTAATTATTGGGCCCGCCCTGATACGTTAACAATTTTTAACCGAGAGGGTGCTCCCCCCCCCCCCCACTCAGTGTTATTTATGGTACGCATATGCATGTTCCCTCCCTTTGAAAGAACCCCCCCCCCCCCCCCCTTCCCCTAAGTCCGGGGTGTAGAGTCAATACGGGCCGATTTTTGTGTATTGCGAGCCGGACTTTGCTGCGTGATAAGTACCCTCAGTTTTACCGGCGATGTTTCCCGTAGTAGGGGAGGGTGCATTATAAATTATAGTTGATATAATACACTGAGTCTGAACAGTGGTATAAGATGGCCAGTCAGTCGATATATAATAGTACCCAAATCAATGAGCTAGCCAATTTAAATCTCCATTAGAAAGCAGAAGAATAGAAGGGAGAGAGAGCGAAAAGAAGTTGTACTTTACTCCTTACAACAAAGGCAATCTAAAGGTATTGATTTTTTTCGGCCTGCGGGCCGGTGAGTTCCTTTCATACCTGATTTTTGTGGTGGCTGTATAATATCACGTGACTGCAAACGGAGGGAAAGGCAACGTTGCTGATAGAAAGATAAGGACCATGTTTTTTAGTACGTTGTACGCACGTTGTACGTGTATGCTGAACGCGACGTTGACCATGTGCGTCCCATAGCCGCTACATGTAAGCGAATGAATATATCTGCATTTCTCTCGCTATTATCTCTTCTCAATTTTCTGCAAATTCATTTTATCTTTTCTACGGATGAACTGAAAACAAAATGAATAAACTGTAAACACAATAAATCGCTACGAAACACGACTGAACGTAAACAAAAATTGATTACGTCAAACTTGGGCATGGTAAAAAAAAATATAGACTAGACTCTATAGATCTAGACACGTTTATCATTATTTAGTAAACCACGCCCATAATGATCCACCTATACCATAGAGATATCTCTATGACCTATACATACACCCATGATACGATTACGCGCCATACCAAGTAAGAAGCGCGCCATTTCGCACAAAATGATGGAGGTTTTTTTTTTTAGGCGCGCTAAAATAATATTTGTAAACAAAGAGAGATATGTGGTAGATAATAGAGTTTCTGGTGTTTTCTCTCTCCCCGTTTCTTTCTTTACTTTCTTCAAATAATTCAAATCATTGCACAAAGCCAATCCCCACAGATAGTACCTACAACTTGGCCTACCATGCACCTTTCTGTCTCTCGTATTAGGTTTATATCGACACCTCCTTTGATTTTCACGAAGTTCGCCATTCTAGAAAAGTTTGTCAAAATTCGTTTTTCCATTTGCATTTCTAATTTTAGCTTGACACAACAAATCGCAGGGGGGATTCGTTATAACAATGTGAAATCATAACACTAATTTGCCCACGAGGTTTTGGCTAAAAAGAGAAGTTGTGATTAATGCCCGTAACAAGCCCAAGTTTGGATAACTTTCTAGCCTCACATCAGACGGAAACACATTTTTTCCTCTTTCCTCATGCGTCACATCCACCTAGCTTTGGTTGGCAGCGGGATATCGACTAGGTAAGCAAACTGTGTTATGTGAAACGAGTGAAATGATTTTGTAGTAATATACCAGCGTTTCAAGATTTTATACTGGAAAGTGATATCGGATATGGGTCTCGCTCAAATTTTAACCATAGCCCTTCAGTGAGAGTTATTATATTTTCCGCATTCTTTTTCATCGATATTAAAACACCTTTCACTTTTAAGTAAAGGCCTACTTTATTCAATTTCTGATTCTACCTCTTTCCCGCCATCAAGTATATCGTTGATTTTTATCTATTTTGATACTTTGGTAGTTGCTGTACCCCCCCCCCCCCCCCCCCCCCCCCCCGGTTAGGGACCCGGGCAGGCTCGGATAAACATGCATTTGAAGCAATCGTACTGTGCTCTGCACCATGGAGCTATAAGAACAAGAAGGGCGTTAACGCCCATAGTATAAACAGGGATAACGCCATTACGCCCATATGACTCTCAGTATTTATTTTGTTGTGTATCTGTACCAGCTAATTAATACTTGGTAATGGCCTGTTTACTACGAAGCACTAGACATGTGTTTACACATTACTCGCTACTAATTACCACCCAATTGGAGCAAATTACGACACGGGACGTTTTTACGACTAAACTTCAATTGAGTTTGTCAGGAGAAGATGAATCATTGACTGTGTGCGGGGGTATGCAATAATACCGCAAAAAGCTCCCTCTAGAAAAGGTGCATTGAGGCTTGGAGAAGTTCACAACTTTTACGTAAACAAAACGATGAAATATAGATATAGCTATGTAATGTTATTGTTATCAATTCATAATTCAAATAAAAACTTAAATTACCACCGATGTATGGTAATATTTAAAGATACCATGTCCCTTTTGCAGCCAACATCAAATTCTGTAGAACTTTGCAAGAATTATGAATATGTCATGTATGTCCTATCTGTGAAATATACTCCATCGTATGACTCCATTCCAATAATCTCCATTCCCCTACCTGCTAAATCTCTTACATCTAACCTGTCCAACGCACCCCTTCTGTTCAGAAGTCAATGATAGATATATAAGTTGTAGTAGAATTAGTAATAGTAGAAGTAGTAACGATGCTACTACTAATAATTATAGTGATAATAATGATAAATATTATTAATAATAATCAAAATAATAATAATAACAATAATGAACATAATAATAATGCTGTTAATATTACTAATAGTACATGAAGACATGAATCTAAATTAGCCTGGAGAGAAAATTCCTGAAATATCATTTTGATAATAATAATAATGATAAAAATATTACTAATAGTAAATGAGCACATGTATCTAAATTAGACATACAATTCCTGAAATATAATTGTAATAGCTTTTAGTTCTGGTCCTGAACTACAAACTTCTGGTTGAGGACAATGCCCAAAAAACAATGGTAATACAGTAGTACTATAGTACGGTAACTCGCTTCTTGTACTTCTGTTTTGTAGAATGCCGCTGAAGAATTTCATGCATCCAAGTGCACAATCTTCAACGGTGTGTGTGTAGGGCAAAACCATTTTTTATTTCGCTAGATCAGAACTACATATATACCGGTACCGTAGATCCTTCTGTTTTGAGCCATTATTTTCCTGACGTTGACATTCACCCCATAATTTGACCTCTTCCAGAACGCTCTCTGGGCTATCACAGGCGGGCTTTGGGCCAACTGTGCGTGACGTCACCATATCTTTTTGCCTTGTTGACGTCATCAATTTTTTCCGAACTTCTTCAATTTCTGCTTTCTCTCTCTCTCTCTCTCTCTCTCTCTCAAACATGGGAAAAAATTCATGACAGGTGGAATCGCTGTCTTCTCACGCTCTTCAAATCATTATTTCTGTATTCTATGTCCGGAAATACATAAGCATTTTTCAATACTTCTTTACATATTGATGTTTGATGTTCATGGTCATATGTTCTCATTTTCTTTATTGCCGAAGTATCAATAAAGTGAAGCACCAACAATATGTATACATGTATCTTTCTAATATTATCAGTATCATCCAAATACACAATTCAAGGTAACAATTATCCCATGCGTATCAAATACCCAATTATTGCTAGCTATGCTTGCTTAATATACATTATGTATAGTATACAGTCATGTTGTATATAAAAATTATTTTAAAAAAATTAACATTTTAATTACGACTGGCTGGCTCACAGTATTTAAATTCATTGGACATACATGAATCTACCCATCATATTATTTCTAGATCCCCCCTTTTCATTTCATTTCTGCATGGGTTTCTTTATTTCTTCCTAATTCTATCTTGAATGTCATTAAACTCTTCAAGTTTTGTGCTGATGATATTTCTTCCGTACTCATCTCAGACTTCCCGTTCTGAGTTTTTGAAGTGAACTTTTCCGATGATTTCCCTCAATAACGGAAATCAGATGTAAATGAAAAAATAATGATTACCGTCCGTATACCCACTTCTCTTCCGTACATTTTCCTGTTTCGGTTTAGTTTTCCTCTGCACGCGATCAAAATACCCAAGCAAAATCCATGGGCATACAGTATTACACAAAGCATGTATATGTACTCTCCAAATATTAATATATTATGTTTGAATGTGAAGTTACTGATAATACAAAACAAATGAAGAAAAAAGTGGTCAAGATGTTGTCTTCTCCTTTTCAAAATCTCAAATCAAATCGTTTCTCCTTCTTAGAAAATGATAACATTCCCATGTAGCCTAGTGATGATTTGATTTCTACGTCGTTCATCGTTTTTTTTTATTGGTTTCATAACCATGATAATGTGAAACAAAATAACCATAATGGAAAGACCTTTTAATCCTAAACTTGAGAAAGAAAATTAATGATGGAAGAAGCTGGTCTGGGTTCTAAAGTTGTTAGATTATTTCAAATCGACTTCGGAGAAGAAAAGTAAAATTCGAAACAAATTTGGTAGAATAAACAAACACAACAAACAAGACAAAAACAAAACAACAAAATGAAACAACATAAAACAATAACAACAGCGGCAAAAGGGAGATATCTAAAAAATAAGGGTCGACCCCGGCCTAAGAACGACGCTTGCCTGTCACTTTGAATTTGCGTTGTTCCTGTCACTTTCAACGGGCCGGCCATTCGATGAGTTATGACAGTGAGAAGGCCATGGGTAGCATCACCATGACAACCAAAGTCTTCGAGAAGAGCACGAGTTTATGAGAGGAGATAGTTTCCGTTCCAGACATCTTCAATTCTCAATCGATTCATAAAACTTTGTGTTTATTATTATATTAGTTGAAAATATTTTGTTAGCGTAATACTGTTAGAAGAATTAAAGCAGTTGAGAATAAAGTCTGTGATATAACCCGTCTATTAAAGTCTGTTATTAATGTGAGCAATGCAATTTTCCATGTAAGTAGGTACATTTTACCAATAAAATTATTTTATAAATCTCGCTTATAGTTTCATTTATTGAATTGATTTTTTATGGGTAAGATGAAAAGCAAAAAGCTACTATTAATTTTTATAATATGTATCTGGAAAACAACTGCGGAAAACTATAAAATGTCGAAACATTCACGTCCCATTTGCATTGATACGCTATAAAATGCTGTATACTTTAAACCGAATAACCAAAGTTCAAAATCAAAATTAAAATCGAAAGCAATCTATCATTTTTATTTTATAGCAGACCCTTATTGTGAATGGAGAAAAGTATTTTTTGTCACCGTCAATCAGTCAAAAGCAGGATATATCATTTTAACAAATATAAAAAGAAATTCCTCAATACTCAGAATAATAATAATGACTAAAACGTTTTTACGATGTTCTGATGAACTTGTTGAAAGTTCATTGAACATAGCGGTAAAGACGTCACAATAAAAACCCGCACGCAATCATGACAATAGATATTGTTATCGAAATGTTATTTCTGTCACCGTCTCTATATATTTTATAGCATTGTAATGAACATTTCGGGCATTAATCACAACTTCTCTTTTTAGCCAAAACCTCGTGGGCAAATTAGTGTTATGATTTCACATTGTTATGACGAACCCGGGCTATTTTTGAACGAGACACACACAAAAGTTGTTTTACAAATGCGAAAGAGGGATATGAAAATTTGGAAGGTGAATAGAAAGAAAAACAATTGGGTCTATTTTTAGATTTTGGCATGAAACCAAAGCTCTGTGAGTTTGCGTAATTAACATTAAAAGATGACAACCAACAAAGTATTTTTCACATGTTTTTTTAAAAAGCTAAATATTATCAAAAATATGATATTTCACTGAAAACACGGAAATAATTTAAATTCATTTAAAAAAATTTTCTTCCTTTGACTATTCATTCATTGGTTTTTCATACAATCATACAATCTCAATATCTTCAGCTCAGAATTTCACTCAGTATGTATCATTATGGGTTTTAGGACACCTACACCCTGGACATTCCCCCCCCCCCCCGATAAACACCCCCAGTCAACTACCCCCTGGGGCAACCACCCTTCTAGGACGACTACCCCCGGGACAACTACCTCCCGGACGCGTCATTTTTTCTGCGGCACAAATTGGGGCTTTAAAAAAAAAAGAGGTCTTGATTTAACCCTAACCCTAACCCTAAACTTTCCCATAGGCTCAACACGCACCTAACCCCAATCTGTGCCGCAGAAAAAAATAACGCCTCCCGAACAACTACCCCACAGACAACTACACCCTCCGACAACATCCTCTAAGAGGGTGTATTTGACTGGGGGTGTCCAGATACGATCATTGTGACGTCACAAATCAATCATACGTACGTACCGCTTATCAAATGAATGTAGGTTACATTGTTTGGTCAAACCAAGAAGTTACTTCCTAGAATCACGGCCATTTGAGGCCAGTGCCATGGTTATTACTTGGTCGGTCAAGATGCGGCCTCGTCAAAATCTTGACCGCTCTCCGCATCCGTCTCAAAACAATAGTGACTCATTCAGTTTTCAGATATGAATTTATATTGTAGATTTTGATGGGGATTTAATTGGCGGCGAAAGAAACACTAAAACCAAACACCAAATAACAATGAGCGTGTAATCACCCAAACGAGCACTGGAGATGTCATTTTGTGCACTAGGCCTACAAGCCTGCAGCCGACGACCCCCCCCCCCCCCACACACACACACACACTTCCCTTCCAACACCCTCTCGTCATGCACTGTGATTTTATTGATTTTATTGATTTTATTGATTTTATTGATTTTATTGATTTTATTGATTTTATTTGATTTTATTGATTTTATTGATTTTATTTATTTACCAACAGCAATAACTTTCATACAATCATTTACATATACAAGAAGATAACTATTGGTTGGAAAAGGGGCCAGGTAATTATTATAGCACATGTGCTAGTCGAGCCTAAACAAAGCATTGGTACAAATCAGTTTAGAAAACGTAACAAAACAAAAAATAATGAATTTACTATTACAGTCGATACTTAAAAAAACAAGAATCAGTAGTCAACAATGTCTTACAATATACAAACTAATAATGTAAAATATGAATTGTGTACATATGAGATTATTTAACTTAATGTTTCATTCATGACTTGTTCAACAAATGACTTGTGACAGGATTTTGAAACCTATTTATAGACCTTGTCAATCTGACATCAACAGGTAATCCATACCAAAATTCACTGCCCAAAAAGACAATGAAAATTGACCTTGTGTCGTTCTTAATTTTGGAAGACGTAATTGTCCACCTTCTTTTTGTCTTGTGGAATAGCTATGTTCTCTATCAGAGTACTCTATCAAAATATGAGACAAATTGTCATTGACTACATCAAACATGAAAGTAGAAATGGATAAATCATGTAAATTATACACATTTAGGATTCGCAATCTTTTAAATAATGACGCAAATGACCAGTAAGCAAATGAACCAACAAAAAACATTGCAGCGAGATGACATTTAAAGAAGAAGATATTTATTTCTTCAAAGAAAACAAAATATTTGTTAATAGCATAGGTCTGCTCCATATGATGATGTTAAATTTAAACTCAAAAGCCTTTTTGTGACAGTAGAAAGCAGGTTGAAGCTTCGACGAAACATCCTCTTTGAATAAACGCTTCAAAGTATCCAAATCCTATGATTGTATATTTTCGTCGTGTTTCTTTTAGGACAAAATATTTCTACCGATTCCATTTTCACCAAAAACAGCTCATTTAACAAGTAACGAGAATATTAAATGAAAATACTGAAGTATGTTTAAATTTTTCCAGTTAAAGACATCATGATGTCCAATTTTGTAATTCCGTAACAGGTTCCTGAGAAAGGAAAACAAAAATTCATGTATAAGGTCCGTTCCCAGAAGTGAAAAGGAGTTATTGCGGACATATGCGCAATGTTGTTGAATCCTGGAAACGCAGTGAAGCTTTTTATCAAGAACGAAATAATGTGTCAATTCACATCCTATTGCATGCCAGTTGTATCGTACCTCCCGGATCAAGAAATCTTGATTTGACAGGTTTCACCTTTTAGTGTTTCCTATTCAAATTCTTAAAATATTGACGTGATATCAAACGAAATTTGAGCGAATTTTCAATGACAAATTATGGTAAAAGGTATGTTCAGTGGCGTAAATGACGAAAACTTTTTGGGGGATGAACCCCCCCCCCCCCCTCACCCCGGCAATCATGTCATTTCATCAACATTTGTATATCACTGTATCGAATAAGAAGAACAAAACGTAACTGTACGCCAGTGGGTTTGTTGATGAAACATTAATTTTTCTTTATTATTATTATTCGTAGATCTAGGGGGATGACAATGAAAAAGTCTCAGCTGTATTTTTCATTTTCAACACAAAAAATAATTATTTTCTTATCCATTGCCAGTATTTTACGATGTCTTGTGACATTGCATTGTATTCAACGTATACACAGGTACACAAACTAAAATGTAACGTTATTGTGGAATGCCGAGCGCGCGTAAAGAGGAAGTAATGTAATACATTTTGTCTAGGCGCGTTAAAACAAGATCGCGTCGACTCGGCTACGCGCATACTCGACGCATGCGCAGTATACATGGATTGAAAAAGGTAAACAAATACCTGCACGCGACAAAATAAAATAATTTGCATTCTGGTGTTTTTTTTAACAAAGCCGCCGGCAAGATTTATACCTTGCCGACGGCTGTCATAGTGATAAATGAACATTTCGAGAAACGAAGATAGTGGCGATTTGAAATGAAAAGTATCAACGTGGCCTACAACAACATACGGACCTTCAATATTAACTTTGTATGGCATACGAAATTAGATAATGTAAGAAATATCGTGATTTTGATAAGCTCCGAAAATAACTTACTTAGAAGCAGAAAAATCATAAGAAAGTTATGAATTTTTGAAAAAATGTGACCATGGAACAATGGAAATCACTACAAAATTTGCCAATTTGGTTATCAGTTTGTGACATCATTGTCGTCACTATTTACCGATTGCTTTATATATTTTAATACCATTAATTTCCCTTTTATCCCCCAAAACTTAATTTTCCCCATGCCTTTGCCCAGGTTAACTGATTTGTATTATATTGCGTGCATTATATTTCACAAAATCTTTTCTGAACTTTGAAGAACTGATACTTTTTTTCTGAATAGTGTATATACTTCATAATTATCGATTTGTATATAAATAGTTTATCAAAATTCACATTTTTCATGATTAAACTGAAGTAAAAAAAAATACTCTTTATACTAATAAAGAGTAATTTTTTTTATCCACACAAAAACGTATTACCATCGATCGAACGTGGATGCTGGTGTGAAGAAATAAGATTCTTAGGGGAAATAGAAACAATTAGTGGATAGTGCGGCAATGACGTCACAGACTCATTAGTGAGTTGCCAATTTGCCTTGTGATTTTCAAAGCTTTTCATGTCATCGAAAATTCATAACTTTCGTATTAGTTATCAATTTTTGCTCAAACTTTTTTTGATTGGTTTTCTGATTTTACTGCTTCCACTGACAGTAAGTTATTTTTGAAGTGGACTTGCCCTTTAATGGCTTCATTCCATGCATAATTATTCTTTATAGTTAGATTCCCTTTCTCGTTATTCGAATTTCTCCCTAAAACATATAGATATTGACCAAAAACATTCTTTGCAGTAACATGCCACTTTGAGAGGCATTTCGTCGAATTATCTTTAACTAGTTGTGTGTTATAACTTATTAGTAGGGAATGAATAAGCTGTGAAATATCAGGGTTTTTTCCGAATAAACCGACCCAATAAAATAGAAATTAGCTTTTCGCTGAAAGGAGGAAGTAGCCGCGATGCGTCAACAAACAAAAATCACGTGCAATTTGTTGACAATACGTGTTATGTGTACTCGCTATGATAGTCTTCCCTCGAACGTGTTATGTGTAATCGCTATGATAGTCTTCCCTCGTACGTGTTATGTGTACTCGATATGATAGTCTTCCCTCGTAGGCGCTTAATGAAGAGAAAAGAAACATGCCTATCTGTTCGTATATTCGTATGAAACGATCTCAATATACATGTAGTACCATTTAAAATATTTTCGGATGCACACAACAAAAATTAAAATAGTATTACTTTTATTTGTTGCCCCCTTGAAATGAAAAAAAAGCGTGTAAGACCTCTTCAATGATTATTGCCATTTGTTTCTGGTCTATCATCTTTCGGTCTAACATCAGTGCGTTTAAAATCAACATTTCGTCCAATGTGCCCAGTAAATAATATGTCCTCTTAACCTCTTTTCTATAAGTGCTGATGGGGGAGGGGGGGGGGGGGGCTCCGGGGCTGTTCATAGAAACATGTTTGAAGGACTGTGAACATAAAAGATTAATGAAAAACCCAACTGATTTGAATATCGATCAATCCCTTTTACGGGTCTTACAGTATGAGTTTAGTTTATATAGGCCTTCATGTATATCTATAACCCTCAAATGCGGGTTATCAATACCTTCTTTGAGTTTGAGTCAGCAGACAACTCACGATGAAGTCTCACAGACTCAAAACTAAAACTTCACCACAATTCCTAAAGCCGTGAAAAGAGCCTAGCTCTGCCAGTCTCTAGAAATCGGTCCAGTCTCAAAGTGTAGACACAATTAGTAGGCAACACAAAGAACAAGGGTTTTGTACTGCAGACTAATCCACGGGTCCGCTCGCTCACATAGGTACATCAAAGGGTACGTTTATGCTCAACTTTTTCTGGCCAGAATGAGGCATCTGTTACGCGTTTAGTTCAAAACACGGTTGCATCCTTTCTCTTTTTTGTAGAATCACCGAAAAACGGCGATCGTAATCGCCGATCTTACAAAAAGGTGCGTTTACGATTGGCGATTCTGGGGAAGTACAAACGCACAATCATTTGTAAACGCGTTTAAAGAGAAGGTTGAGTTCTGGGAAGAGGTAAAAAAAATTTGTGAGCGTTATCATTCTTATTATGCAGTGTGGAAGAACATCAGATAAGATATGTTCCCTGAAAAGCATGGCTCTTCAACTGCCTTCATATTCTTAATATGTCACGTAACATCGTAAAAATCCAGGGTAGGATTTTTACGCCACGTGTTCGCCCCATACACAACTTGGACTTGGCCAAAATTCTTATCATTTTGATGATTCCAGAGCCTTGCAATCACACAAATTCTTTTCTGGTCGATTCCACACCGTTTCTTTCACAATGCAATCGCATGACCAGAAGTCCAGAACTCAACATCTTTAAATGGGGTCAACGTAGCATGCGCAGTGCAGGTGTGCGAATCAAGCTGCAGACTCTGAGCCAGAATCATGCCTGGAGGAGCCAGAGAAGTGAGCATAAACAGTACACCGTGGAACTGCGATTACGATGAGCGTTTACGATGAGCGTTTCAAATCGCTCATTCTGCCTTCAAAACTATGAGCATAAACGTACCCTAAGTCAGATACTGCCCAGACATATCCCTTCCTATGAAAATGTCCATTGACCCTTCCTCATTATCACAACTCGTAATCAGCATTGATCCAAGGGTTCCTCTTAGCAGAAGCAAATAAAAGAACCTAGGCGTTCAATATGAATCGACGGAGATGGTAAGAAGATTAAATTCAACATCCAAAGACTCCAAACCACAAGCCGACCAGATTATAGGTCCAAAAGCTCGTTAGTCATTAAAAGCTCCTGTCCATATTATAATTTCTAGATTCTAGATTCTAGATCGGATCCTGGTTAGTTTAAGCATTTCCAAGCTAACGGCAATCTGATTTAAAACTTAAAAATTCGTATTGGGGATGATTGTCGAATTCATCTTTGCTATGCTAATATTAGCCGTGTAAGATAAATGTTGGAAAATGATATCCACACAGGATGATGATCGACTTTTGATGTCAACATATACCCTATTATTTCTGGAGCTGATGATACGTGTACTTTTAAGTAATCTTGAACTCTCTTCGTTTTTTTTATGACGAACATCTGCATAATAAGGCCAAATAAAAAAAAAAAACATGTTTAGCGTCCTGTTTTTTCGAAAAATAGGAAGGAGGAGGCCCTTTTTTTTTTTTATTTTTTATTTCAAAATGGCCGCTCAAAATGGCCGCTCGTTACATTTTCCCTGACAGTCGAGGCTATTTTTTTTTCAAGATGGCCGCCGACAATTTTTTTTTTTTAAATTCAGAAATAGAGCCATTTTAGCAGTGTTTTCATGGTTTTTTTTTCTTTCAAAAAATAAAAAAAATATATATATTTTTTTAAATTCAACAAAAAAAAAAAAAAAAAAATAGGAGGCGGCCCCCAAAAAGGAAGCGGGGGGACGCTAAACATGTATATTTTTTTAAATGGCCTAACAATGATAACGCTCACAAATAATTTTTTACCTCTTCCCAGAACTCAACCTTCACTTTAAATCGTTATTTTCTAGACAATATTTATTTTCTAGACTAATCACAATAATTTCAGGAAATCCTATACGATTAAAACAAAAATTCAGTTATGATGAAGTATTCGAGATTGATGATATTGAATGTTTAGGTTATTTGTATCCGACAATTTCAACAAAAAGAACTCTCGCATAATATTCTGACAAACAAAAGTAATTAATTTTATTTTATTTTTTTGATTTGAACAATCTAAATACGCTCGACCAAGAAATCTGCTAAGATCTGCTGAGTTTTCTCTTTCGATAACAGGTTGATCTTTCTGTTTACATGATCCACAGCCCCCCCCCCCCCATCGTTCCGTAAACCAAATAGTCTTAGATAAATAAAGCAATTTATCCAGAGCTTTTGTAATCTGCTGCTTAGAGTGGGGGTTGATTGCGTAACGAGACCTTGTTGTTTATTGTCCGTGGTTTTCAGATCCTTTTCAGACATCCAAATATGGTTTCCCCTTTCGTCGAGCCCAGAGAGAGAACAATCAAAATTGATCTCTGGGTTCTACATCATTGGTATACGTCATCCATCAATAGCCCCCGCCCCTCTTCAATTTGTATCATTAACTATTCTGCATCGTGACGTCATTGATAGAGTTATTCCAGTCCTCGCCGGCCGATTAAAAGTTCCAACGCATGGAAGTGTCGTGAGTTGAATGACTATATAGACTAAAAGTCACGTGGTATATTTGCGTCCTGATATAATAGCCCAGTTTACACTTGTTTGCCCAACATTATAAAAGGTAAAGTGGAATGCAATGGTTTTGTCCACGAGGTCCGCGGGTTCGAAACCAAGTCGCAATGCGCTCATCAGCCCTTGGTATTCTTATTACCCAAGCCCTAATTTCCTTGGTTGCTGAATATTCAAGCAAGCAGGCAAAAGTTCATTCTACTTCTCCCTTTTTACTTGCAGTAATTTGTATGCTATGTTATTCTGATCACATAGAGAAGACAAGTCATAATGCAAGATGTTCCAACCGCCCCCCCCCCCCCCTCCGCCGTTTCGTTAACCAAATAGAGATAAGTCAAGTAATTTATCCAGGGCTTTTGTCATCTGCTGTCGATGTTCCCCGAGCCCAGATAGAGGACAATTACAATACGTCAAACGATTGCTCATATTGGGTCCTAGTCCAGATTCTGTCAATTTTTACACTTTATTCTTCAATCATCATTTTCCTCTCCCATCAAAAATTGGGAGAGGAAAATGATGATTGACCAAGAAGTTTCTTGGTCCCACACAGACAAGTCTTCACTAGCGCTATCCACATCGGTCGAAAGAAAAAATAATTAGGCGAACAATCATCCTTTTTACTTCCCCCAGGGGCGTCGCCAAAGGGGGGTGTGGGGGTGCGACACCCCCACCTGTCAGGATATTGTCGGTAAAATTGCGCTGCCGTCGGGAAAAAGAGAAAAGGGGGAGGGAAAAAAAGAGAGGGGAAGGGAAAGAAAAGAAAAAAAGAAAAGGAAAAAAAAGAAAGAAAGGAAAAGAAAGGAAAGAAAGGAAAAGAAAGGAAAGAAAAGAGAAGAAAGAAAGAGAAAAAGAAAAAGAGGGGGGAGAGGAAAGAAAGGAAAAGAAAGAAAAGAAAGAAAAGGAAAAAAAGAAGAAAAAAGAGTGAAAGGGAAACAAAAGAAACGGGGGATGAAAGAGAGGAGAGAGAGGGGAGGTAAGAGTCTGAGAGAGGAGGAGTGGGAGTAAAAGAGAAAAGGGGGTTGTTGGGTGGAGTCGTCTCGTCGAGGGAGCAAGAAAGACACGGGTAAATATGTTGCTGTGTCGGGTCAGCTGTGTCGGTATTCTTGCTCGATCCTCATCAATGCATAAGTTTGAAGTCGGTGAGAGGTATATTGTCGGTCGGCCGACAAGTTTTTTTTCCCTACGAACTGCGACTTTTTATCCGCTGTGACGACTTCGAGAGTGACTACAACTACAATACTTGTATTTTCTCGAAGTTAAAGAAATCAGAGGTTTGAAATTTTCGGGGTAACTAAATTTAAACAAGGTTTAAGAGTCAACAACGGTACGACGAATCATTTTCTTTATATTGTGATGAAACGCCAAAAATTCCGCGCTTTGCGCGGAAGGGGAAACTTCATTTAGACGAATCGAGAACGGTACAACGAATCGTGTTCTTTCTCTAATAATTTAAGGAAACGTCAAAGCTTCCGCGCTTTGCGCGAAAGTGGGAAACTGAATTCAGACAAATAGGGCTAACTAAAAGTCGAAAACGTTACAACGAATCGTGTTCTTTCTCTAATAATTTGAGGAAACGTCAAAGCTTTCGCGCTTCGCGCGAGAGGGGGAAACTAAATTCAGATGAATAAGGCTTAATAATAATGAAATTCGAAAACGGTATGAGGAATCGTCTTCCTTTCTCTATATTGTGATGAAACGCCAAAAATTTCGCGCTTCGCGCGGAAGGGGAAAACTTCATTTAGACGAGTCGAGAACAGTACGACGAATCGTCTTCTTTCTCTAATAATTTAAGGAAACGTCAAAGCTTCCGCGCTTTGCGCGAGAGGGGGAAACTGAATTCAGACAAAATTAATAGGGCTCATTTAGAGTCGAAAACGGTACGAGGAATCGTCTTCTTTCTCTAATAATTTAAGGAAACGTCAAAGCTTCCGCGCTTCGCGCGAGAGGGGGAAACTTCATTTAGACAAAATTAATAGGGCTCATTTAGAGTCAAAAACGGTACAACGAATCGTGTTCTTTCTCTAAGGAAACGTCAAAGCTTCCGCGCTTCGCGCGATAGGGGGAAACTGAATTCAGACACCCCCTTATTAGTGCGCTTTTAAGTGATTCTCTTGCTAGTGAGCAAAAATCCCTCCCTAAAATAAGATCCTAGCTCCGCGCCTGCATTAAAATATATAGCTATGATGCTGACTAAATTTAAGAAATAATTCGTATATTAATGTCGTCGAGGAAAATGACCATTTTGCGCATATGCAAGTACTAAGATAGTCCATAGGAAAAACAATTTAGCCTTCGGCCCCAGGTTTATAGGGCTGACTTTGTAGATATTGGAAATTTAATTTTGTCGGTAATTGGTGGCTACTTTTGTCGGTAATCGTTGGCCTCTACCCCCCCCCCCCCCACTGAAAAAGGTCTAGCGACGCCCCTGCTTCCCCCACTACTTGCAGTTATATGTCACTATTTGATGATCATTGCAATGTCTAATTTAAGGAAGACAAGTTATGATACTAGTGTGATAGTATATAGTGTGATACTATATGTGAGATTATTATTGTCACTGAACAAGATTTACAAGACTGTAGACATGTGAAAACCCTGACATTAGAGCTCACATGCCCTGGTCCTACACTTAGAACAAACTGTTTTTGTATTGTATTTTTGTTGTATTAATTAACATTTATTTCCTTCTCAACAGTACAATATAAAATACAATGTATGTATAAATCATAATGTATTTAACAATGATTTCAACATAATAGTGGATTATTCTAATGACAAGAAAACAAAAAGACTTTCAGGAGGACAATAACAAAAACTACCACGTTGTCCTCGAGTCGCTAATGCGTTTACACTTTACAACCGGAAGTCCGTTCATTGTCACTGACGTTTTTTTTCTCAGGTCAGCAGGGGTCATGAGGAAATATGGACTAGTTTGCATGCACAAACCTTTGACCTTCGACTTGCATAACAGTGTCTGCACTTCGAGACTAGGCTGACAGCATAGTGCATATGCTCTGTACTTTATAAGCAGTCACAACAACAACAACAACAGAGCTAGGCTCTGATCAATGCTATAGGAATTGTGGCACAATGTCAACGTAGAGCCTGTTCATAGAGACTATGCATGGGCTTGCGTTGTGATATCCGCAAAGTCGGAAACTCATCACTTGAAGTCAAATAGAAACCGAAAGTGAAGTGCCCAGCTCAAGACAAAACAAACGAGATAATATCTACAGTAATGATAATACGATATGCCTGATCAACGCTGTTGTAATATAAGCTAGACTCGATTATTCTTCACTTGCAAAATACATTAGTGAATGAGTCTGTTAATATTGATATGAGAGGTTTTAATAGTGGATACACTGTATTGTCACATGCAAATTGCAATTGTTGTGGCGAAAAAATATGCTTAATACAAGGATCATATCGATCAAATTATGACGCCTATAACATTGAGGAAAACTTATATATAGAAAATAATAAAAGTTGTCATGAAACATGCAATGAGTGATAAAATATGATGAGATATGTGTAAACTCTCATGATATGTTATAACACTCATTGCATGTTTCATGACCTAGGGCACGAAAGTAATGTCTAATGAAAGAAATTACCGTTTGACTTTCACTGTTTGCACCAAACTGAAAGCAATAATTCAGTAAATACATTCACATTAGAATTGTACAATGCATGAATGATGCTTATAAAATCTTGGATAGAAGCCAAAACAACATTTGAAAGTATTTCTCTTTTAAGGCTTAATGTACGTCCAAACACGACAAACAAGACAAATTTCCCGTTACAATAACAAAGTTCCCGGATTCTTGACCTCCGTTTCTTATAATTTACGAATTGTTAAAGTAGAAGGTTCATGGTCAAACCATAGATAGTAGGCAGACATCCGTTTAACCCGTTATACAACATGTGTATGGTTTCACCGTCACGCATCGGATCCACGAGATTCGGTCAAAGGTGGTTCCCCGATAGCGTCATTGCTATTCTGGTGCTTGCGTGCATCCAGCGTTTATTGTGACGTCACAAAACAAAGATTACCCTGGCCGCGTATGTTTTCCCGTAACATAGTCATCATGTCGCTGTATTTAATTGGCTCAATAGGACCTATACGTCATGCGCTAGTCATCAATATTCATAATACGCACGTACTCAGAATCTGATGCGATAATGAATTAATATATCAAATTTGAGATTTCATACAAAAATGACAAATGCAAAGCTAAGTTTACTTTAAATAAGTGACATTGCGACAAAATCGGGAGGCTTACCATAAACGAATGACTGCCCTATAATAGTAACTGGTCCATTATCATTGCGACATACTGGTTAATTTAGTCCAGAATATGGGATGGTATTCTGAACATTGTTGTAAGTTTTGTGTTATCTTTTGTTGTATCTTCCAGAGATAACACAGCGCTAATATTGTATTCTGAACATCATTTTATCCCTGTGTTATCTCTTGAAGGACCGCCTCTATCTTATCTTTGACCACTGTTGACACGCCCATGTGCATGTAATTTCTTAGAAAGTTCTTATCTGTGATGTTTCCGGTCAACACACAATCTTCTTCTAACTCATCTATTGGCACGAAGTTGGTTCTGGGCAAGAAATATTGCCGCCATTATATCACCACGAAAGATGTAAATATTGTTGTAAATACCATGCAAGATAAAATAAGATAAAAGATACAACAATTTTTATCTCTCGTGCGCATATGCAAATGAGGATTAAACGCCACTTTATTAATAATACGCACAATTACAAGCGTACCAAACTATGAGCGCAGGCGCGGCCAATGAGATTAGAGAAAAGATACAACAAAAGATAACACAAAAGTTACAACGGTTACAACAATGTTCAGAATACCAACTTTATCTTATCTCCAAAGATACAACAATATTAGAGATAACACAGGGTTCAGAATACCGCCCCTGGCCGATTTAATTTTGAATTTGACCTCACCGTACCAACGCAAAAATTCATATATTCAAATATTAATATGCATTCTAGGATGGCTATATCATGGAAAAAAGACACATCCCGGCCCGCGTAGAAATACGTGGATTTTGTAAACACAATTCTCCACTGTAACATATTAATTTATCAACTCTTACAATCTTACTGTATTCTTTTGTTTTAATTTCATGTTTCCCCCCGAAACTGCCCTATTTTATATGTTTAGTCAACATTTTCTCTTTTTTCCAATCACAAACCTGTTTTCCTGTTGCGCCTACTTGTTGTATGAAATAATATGTAATAAATTCCCCAAAATTCTTTTCGTCACGAATGATTGTTAAACAGACCATTAATGACTCATTTTCCTCGTCAAAATTTCGACATGTTTTTTAGTGTATAGTTGTATAGTTGTTGTTGTTGTTGTTGTTGGCTATTGTTGGAAATAACCTTACTGTTTGATGGTTCCTCTTAAGGGATTGGGTAACTTTGCCTCAGATTAAAAAAAAAATCCTGGATTTAGCTCATGCTGAAATCCTATTTTAATAACACATGAATCCCATGACTTTTACAAGCCAATCGCCTGTCTGATTATCAAAATGTCATAAATAGTTTTCCTAACGGAAAATGAGAAAATGGGAAAATGAGTATGGTAAAACCGGTCACTAAAAGATTTTAGCTTTTTTGAGTCACTTATGATCATTTTGAAGCGCAATTTTTTAGGGATCCATATTACACCATTATGGGCCATAATAGACAGTGTTTCGTGATCAAAGAAAATCCGGGCACCCATGTTTGGTATATTGATATCCAAGTTCTGAGAAACAGTGGCCTTCTTCATGTTTATTATTTTTATATAACGGTTCTTCTGCAAGATATATCAGAGGGGAGGAGAGAGAGAGAGAGAGAGGGGGGGACTGGAAAAAAAAACATGGATAAAAAGAAGAGATGTGGTGATTGGGATTAAATCACTCGTAGTAATACAAAAATAAAAATTATTTGGAGAGTTTTCCTTTTTTTGACAGTGACATAATAGGAGTGAAACAAGATAGATCTAACTCCAGTAAAACCCTTAATACTTTTACTATTTTGTTACCAAGTTCGATTATAGAGATGATTAAAACAAAATCAAAGAATGGTATCGTTGTTTTTTTAATTATTATTTCATATTGGCATGTGTGTCTGATTTTATCATTCAGTTATTATTTTTGAAGAAGATTAAAGGGCAACTCAACATAGGGGAGACATTACGTAACTCTGATATAATTGACACCACTCACACTAGATAGTGATGAAAGTGGGTTGTGCATTCTAAATAAGATGGTACTATTACTACTATACGATACCATGGACCTAATACGAATCATAGTGAAGAAAATCATGAGCTGGACTTACCCTTATTTCTACCCTGAATAATTATACTGGTATGTCTGCTCTTAGGTTTAATGAAATATGACCGCACTCAGAAAGAAGCCCACAATATCAAATTGCCATCATGTTAGACACTTAAAACTTAAATTTTTCAATTGAATTTTGTGCCATATTTTATTTCCTCAGTTGTAATTTCTGTTCTGATTATTCTCTCTTACTCCTGATAAATTGATTATCAGTACGTTTCTGATCATGAAAATGTTCTTGTTTCAAAATCCTGGATGTTAATAAAGTAGATTACAGATAAAATCTAGTTTAATATCATAATTATCGTCTCTGCACTCAGGTCATATCCTGCAGTGTTATTTTCTGAATAAGAAACCAGAAACATAAAACAGGAATTACAGTAATCGTCATACGACCCGGAAACGGAAGTATACTTTGACACTTTATAAATTACGGAACTGACCTGGTTATAATCAGCTATACTCTCGCTTATGTTATTCTCACCGTTTCCTCACCGTTTCCTCTACGTGTTATGACGGGTGTTTGATAAATGATTACAAATACCATTCATACGTAGTTTAATTTATGACGAAACTCACAGCCAAATTATAATCATGATTATTATGTTGGACAGCGATGGGTTGTAGCCTATAGGGAGATGCCAAAACATGACCTACAACATCGTCGGGGGTAAACATGAATTTAAGGATAAAGATCGACGTCTATAAAAGGATAATTGGAGCACAACTTTCACAACCTTACGTATTCTGTGTGTTCTGTATGAAAATTTAATATTTCAACCTTCAAAGATAACAGTTTATAGGTAAGAAAGCCTATTAATAATAATGACACGAATAATAAAATAAAATGATGCAGTCATTATTGTATATTTTGTATTATGAAGTACAATCACAGTTTTTAGTGTTTGAAAATATCATTAGTAAATTATGATGAAATGGTTATTTATCATTCTCCACACTGGGGAGAGGAATATAGCACGTCAAATGTAATATAATATAAATTACCTTTCAAGTTCTTGACAAGGATCACCGTAAGGGTGAAACAAAATAAAGAGATATGTGTCCCAAATCATAATTTCGAACCACGACATCTAAATTTGACCTCTCATTTGCTTATCGAGAAGTTTTAAATCGAATATTCTGATGTACAACTGAAAACCCCGTACTTAAAAAAAACATAAATTAACCCATTTTAACTATAACAACGACGGGACTAGATAATGAAATGAAAATAATGTAAAAAACATACGTCAGAAGATTAAAGGTAATACAAAGTTTTGGTATGCAATCTTGAATTTGGTACAAATGAACATATTGGAAGCATATGCGATCCTAAAATATTAAATGATCGTTGTCGCGGTTGAATTCGGGTCTGAAGTTATAAAATTGTAAATAATAAACTCTGTATGTTGTATAGCTCCCTCTCAAGGTCAAGCTATTAATTAAGCTATAAAACAATGTTTCTTGGCTAAAATCGACGATTAGCTATTCTATTCCGTTTGGAAATTATATATCACAACTACATATTCTGAGATTTTCATGGTCACACGCTACTATTGTTTGGCCCTAGGCGCTATTTGAAATTTATTAAAATTTACCGGGAGCACCGGTAAATTGTTATATTCAATTTTTCTCAAAAGCAGAGGTGCTTTAGGGGCTAAATTGTCTAGTGCTTATAAATAAATCCACATGGGCATCCAAATATATCAACATTGTAAAGAATCACTATCCACCCAATTTTCAAAATTCCCCAAAACTTTGTCTTAACTTTAATGTTTTTAATTCATCAAATTGAATTCTCTATACAGGAAAACTGGAAAATACAGTCCGGAAAATGAAATTTGGGAATATGATTTTCTTTCGTATCTTTACAACCTCAAAATTCCTTTATGCATCCATCTCACATTAGGGCCTTTTCTTTTGTCACGTCTACATAGACAACGTCAAAGATGTGACGTCATTTCGGCGATTTGCCCATGCTTTGGGTCGTCTCACGTCGTCAGGCCAAATTTGAGAACGCGTTCATCCACGATTTAAGGTTCGTCCGAAAACTCGAACCCCGTCGTCAGAATGACGTCATCTTGCTATCGTAGCGTAAATAAGAAAGGAAAGACATAAAGAGAAAGTGATAGAATTATAAAAACATAGAATAATATAAGAGAAGGTGATAGAAGGAAGAACAAAGAATAACATAAGGAAAGACAGAAAGATAAAGTGATAGAATGATTTTAAAAAAAAGAATTGCATAAGAGAAGGTTATAGAAGGAAGTAACAAAGAATAATACAAACAAAGAATAACATAAGAATAGAAGAAAGAAACAAAAACTAGAAAAATAAGGAAAGACAGAAAGAATAGATATTGGAAAGATAGAAGAGAAGATGAAAGATGGATAAACAAAATGGAATGGTAGGAAGAAAATGATAGAACGATAAAACTGAACACAGAATAACATGTAAGAGAAGGTGATAGAATGAAGAAACAAAGAATAACATAATGAAAGACAGAAAGGAAAATGATAAAGAATAGATAATGAAAAGATATAGAAGTGAAAATGAAAGATGGAAAAAAAACAAAGAATAACATAAGAATAGAAGGAAGAAATAAAAAAAATAACGTAAGGAATGGTAGGACAAATACGATAGAACGATAAAACTGAACACAGAATAACATATAAGAGAAGGTGATAGAAAGAAGAAACAAAAAATAACATAATGAAAGACAGAAAGAGAAAATGATAAAGAATAAATAATGGAAAGATAGAAGATAAGATGAAAGACGGAAAAACAAAGAATAACATAAGAATAGAAGGAAGAAAACAAGGAATAACATAAGGAATGGTAGGACAAAAATGATGGAACGATAAAAACAAAGAATTACAAAAGAAAAGGTGATAGAAGGAAAAAACAAAGAGTAATAAATACAAAGAATAACATAAGAATAGGAAGAAACGAAGAAGAACATAAGGAAAAACAGAAAGAGAAAATGATAAAGAATAGATAATGGAAAGATTAAAGAGAAGATGAAAGATGGATAAACGAAGAATAACAGAAAAAAACAAAAAGAGAAAATGATAGAAGGAAAACAAAGAATAACATGTCAAAAGATTAAAAAAATGATAGAATAATAAACGAAGAATCACATGAGGAGTTAATAAAAGAAAAATTGAATATACGCGCGTGGGGGCATTACGTCATCCTGTAGAGAAAGGGCGTCGACTAAAAACGAAAAGGGTTATAAACTAGTGAACACTGGGGCAATTTGAATGCAGCCAATTCGCATCGTTAGAGGACGGGAACGGCGTCCTCGTCTACACAAACGAAACAATCCCTATTATCTGAGAAGGAGATCTCGTATATAAACTTTATGCATGATGAAATAAATAGATGATGACAATAACGAACGCTTATATGACTCTTCAGATTTTGCTGACAGTTATACTAATATGAAAGAGTGGATTGGAAGAATGTTTTTCTTGCTTGTATAAAATCGCGCTGGAATAGATGAAAAAATGCAAAACATCGCTTTTCAAGCCATAGAATAATTCAGCATATGGTTGTTGAAACCATTTTGATATGATGAACACAATGGATGTGGGATTAGGTTGGTTTAATGTGTCACAATCAACCATATCGAGGACTGAATCTTGAAAATAAATATTGCCCAAATAGTGCCATTCTTACCTCAATACCCCATGAAAATTTTGTTAGAGGTATAGCATCCGAAAAAAGGGAAGACATTGATTCTAAACAGATAGGAACATGAGGAATTGATTGAAACAAACAAAATGAATGCCATTCATTAAAACCCTTCATGTGCACTAGTTTGGCATGGAGGGATTAGACCACCCTGCAAAGTCACTGGCAGGTGGTTATCTCATCAAATCAGCTCTGAATAATTAAAAAGGGACCCGCTTAGGCATTGTTGGCTGTATAGAGGGCGCAAGTAGCTATAATAAGTGCAGTAGGGCTTTAAAGAAGGAGGGAAAGAAGACACAAAATACAAATAAATAAATAAATAATAACATACATGCCGAAGAAAAAAAATTGACAGTAAATCAATAGAGTTGATTTAAGTGATCAGAACTTACAAAACTCACGACATCATGAAAAAAAAATGTCAACTTTTTATTCATTATTAAAAGCTTGTCACATCTCTAAATCTAACAGCTTTGCTCGTACAATAACAATGAAAAGGAAAGCGGACAATATTCAATCTTTCTGGTTTTGATTAGTTTTGATTACTGATATTTTGAACCAATTAATGACGTACGATCTTATAGCATTCAGTAAGTTTCGTTATTATTAGCGAGATATAAAAAGACGGATTATATCAGGGTTGTCAGAAAGGACGGGTCAAGATTACTCGATAAATACTGTTGACTTTGCTTACCGTTATACTGTTACGTAATACTTGTTAGAGGCGATTTTGTTTGTAAAGACGTACTACACGCGTTACGCAATATTGACAAGTATTTTCAGAAGATATTTGACCATTGCTCACTAGGGGGGGGGGGGGGGGGGGGGTTGTCGACCATATAAGGTGGATAAAATTGCAAACTGATAAGGTCTAGGGAAAAGTAAGTGTGTGTGGGGGATGTCGCAGTGTCATATTTTAACGTTTCCTTCCCTTTCTCCCTTTTCCTACGTGCCCCTGCTGTAATCGCCACATGTGACCCGATTCACATGTGATTACAAAGTCATGCTCATCAAAACCGCGGATCAATCTGCATGACGGATCCTGTCCTACCGATATAGCACTGGGCTTCCCAATATTATTCAGCCGGTCAAGGGTTTTGTCGCAGACTGACCGCAGTCAACAGTTTTTATCCCCAAAGTCCGTTATCTATGTATCTATCGGTCATCCATCTTCGAAACCGTGGTAGGGTCCATGTCGAAACCAAGCCATGCAATATCATTTTTAGTATATGAGGCATCTTGCAAGGTTGTACTTTTATGCTGTGTTAAAAGAAAAAAACCGCCGTAGACAAATTCCTCTCACATTTCTCCTTCTCAAATTATTGGTTCTGGAATTTCCAAATTGGAAATAACAACCATCGAGCCAAGGATCCATTTGGAATCAAAATTTGATTCATCAATTAAATGATAAGACAAAATTTTTGAAGCAATAAGCTGGATTGCACATGACATGTAAAATAACAAAGATTAAAAAAAAAACATTAACAAAAAATTGTTGTTTGATCACAATTCTTGATATCATATTGCTCCGGTTGTCTCATTTTCGTTCGCTGGACCGTAACGTAGCTAGTTCGACGGCACTACCAAACTAGAATGTTCCACTATGTTGCAGGGTGTATGCCATTGGGTGAACCGGGTATGCGGAAATGGTGTGTTGGGGAGGGGAAGTGGTAGTGTTCGTGTGTGTAGTAATTGTATGTGTGTGAACAATTAAAGACTAATAATGACAGATGGCTAATCATAAATCTACAATGACGAGTAAACTGTCGATCTACATCCACAGTCCACAGATAAAATGTGCCTTGAATTACTTACATGTATATGGCAGACGGCACTCGGCGGGTTAGACGACACTGGGTAGTGATTTTGTATGTGAGATTGCTTTGCTTAATATAAAATACAAGAACGTTTTCCATATCTTTAAACTATCATTGATATCTGATAATTAAACAGTTATTAAAATAAACCTACCCAAACTACATAATACAATGAAATACTTGACTTAAAGTAGAGGAGTTTGATGTGGTGCACAATTGCATCCATGGCGATCATGAATATTCATTACGGTGGGAATTGGCTGAAATGGACATAATGAACCGATCAGAACTGATCTATGATAATCATGCTTGTTATCCTTCGTGTGCTTGAGCTATAGCTTCACATGTGTTATAAAGGCAAAGGCGAGCTAGCGACCCATTTTTACTAAATTACGGTGGATGAACTTTCAAAAGTCAATGAGACATGAGGGTACTAATGAAAGAACAAGTGTCAACGTACGTCGGGGTGGATGTGCTTTTCGTTTAAACAAAAAAAAATGAATTTTTAACGATTTTTTTTTTTTTTTTTGGGGGGGGGGGGTAAAAGTCCATAGGCTAACATGTTAGGCTGCTGGACTCTGACGATAGGGGGCGTTGTCCAATGAGACTATTCGGAGCCATATGATAAAAAGAACATATATCGATTAATTTATAAGACAAATTAAAATCCAGAAAATTAAATTGTAAAACTGGTACCTGTGATTCAAAGTAAATTCTGATGCATTGTAAATGTAGTAAAAAGGAATAGCCTAAACATAATGGCCAATTAAAAAAATGATGATTATGAGAAAGTCGACGATTCTCCAGCTTGCAATACTTAAGTATGTTTGATAAAGTTTCGAATTCAGAATCGTTGATTTTTGTATAAAACTTCATTCACCCACAGTGCATCATTGAATATTCTGCAAAAATAATAAATTTAAAGTAAAGCTATGCGCATTCCAAGGGATGTTCTTGACCGGTATTTTCTTTTAGTTGTATACGATGGTTGCCATCACGACTTAGCCTATATGAATATACTTTTGGTCGGGAAGGAGTAAATACGCAATATTTGTTAATACAAAATACTTCAAATTAAGATGTTTAATTGGACTTGAATTGAATATGAAGAAGAATATATTGTTCGTTAACAAGCCTAAATTTAAATGTAGGCCTACCATTTTGTAATTTTGGGGTATTTTAACGATCTATCCACATGGTTTGACATCATGGTATTAAAAACGAATATTTTACCAAGGAAATCGAAAAGAGAGGAGAGAGAAAATGTGTTTGAGAGAGAGAGAGAGGGGAGAGAGAGAGAGAGAGCGAGAGAGTGAGAGAGAGAAAGAGAGAGGGAGAGAGAGAGAGAGAGAAAGAAATAAAGAAAAGGGTGGCGACACATCGATGGTTTTTATTATGCAAAAATCGAGGTAGGTTGGTAAAAACATGGACCTAATGGTAAAAGCGGTTTATAACCAACGACGCAATGTGTTATCTAGAATAACGACCTCATTATTATGCAACGACGATGACATCACACATATAGAAAGGTAAGTTTTAAAATACAAGAAAAGGTTACAAATAAAATGACTTGTGCAATAAAAGATAATTAGCACTCGCAAGCACTTGTTCGGAGAGAAATACTTTGACTAAAAACAATGCAATCCGCTGGCAGTAGCCAACGGATTGTTTTGTGTGATATTTATTGTTGTTTTGGTCATACGTGTGAGAGAGGACATTTCTCTCACCTACTCCAGATTCTGTCCGTTTTTATATATATATTTGTTATTCTTCAATGTCCTCCTACCTTACAGGCTTACACGCATCCCACACAGATCATGCGACCCCTAAATAGGGTGATAATGAAAGGCAAAGGTTGCGTTTATCGACCAAATTTTTGGCTAGGATCAGGTTTCTCAAACGTCTTTCAGGCAAATTTAGAAGGTGATAAACGCAAAGCCTTTTTTAAAGGGCTTCAGATATGGGCATATCTAAAGACGTAAAAAGGTGTTGTGACATACAGCCAGAATCACGTTTCTGAGAGATCGATAAACGCAAAGCTGTTTTGAACCTCACATACAAATAGGACCACCCAGATGTTGTGTACAAGCATGTGTGTGAAGTTGACCTCCGAGAAACTGTCTGCTTCCCGGGTCAAAACAGCTGGGCAGACACAAGGCCTTTATTTTGAATCGTGAAGGGACGATAAACGCGACATCCCGCAAATCACGATCAAATCAAGTGGGGTATGATAGTGGGGTTCAATAGTGGGGTACGATATGAACATATCTAGTGGCAAGCCCCGATAAACGCGCCCAAAGACTGTCTCCGGTTTAGCGTTGAGGGTGTGTTATTTTCTCAGCTGATTGGGCGCGCGACATACAGCGCGTAGGACTATGGGCGCGTTTATCAGGGCTTGCCACTAGATATGTACATATCGTACCCCACTATCAAACCCCACTATCAAACCCTACTATACGACCGTGATTTGCGGGATGTCGCGTTTATTGTCCCTTCACGATTCAAAATAAAGGCCAGCTGTTTTGACCCGGGAAGCAGACAGTTTCTCGGAGGTCAACTTCACACACATGCTTATACACAACACCTGGGTGGTCCTATTTGTATGTGAGGTTCAAATTTGCGTTTATCGATCTCTCAGAAACGTGATTCTGGCTGTATGTCACATTCAAAACACACCTTTTTTGCCTATTTAGATATGCCCATATCAAGACGTTTGAAAAAGGCTTTGCGTTTATCACCTTCTAAATTTGCCTGAAAGACGTTTGAGAAACCTGATTCTAGCCAAAAATCTGGTCGATAAACGCAACCTATCTCTCATCATGTGTTGCCATGGGGGAGAGAAAGAGATACATAGAGGAAAAGGTATATGAGAGAGAGAGATAGAGGGAAAGAGAGAGAGATAGAGAGAGAGAGAGAGAGACAGAGATAGAGAGGGAGGAAATGACATAGGAGGAAAACGAAGTAATAACAATGATCAGTCGTGTTGTATTGAAGATAATAATTTGTATGAAACACTTGGTTATGAATGATGATGATCGAGTTGTTTCGGTTTTAATTACAATGGGTAATTGAGATAGGTAATTAAACGGTATATCATTATCATTTAGTTTGTGAAGAAAAAAATAGTTCAAAGAAAGTTCAGTTTCCAGTTCACAAAATAATTGTTTACAATTGTAAAGATTTAATAACACTCACCATGCAGATCATTAACGTGAATAAGTCATTGTTTACAATAAAGTGTTAAAGGTACTATGTCCCATTTAAAGCCCCCCCCCCTCCAAAAAAAAAGGTTAAATTCCAAATGCATCTGAAGACAATAGTAAATTAGAACTTCCCTTGAAACGAAAGGGCTGGAAAATGGCTTTTTGTGGGAAAATAACGACCATTTAATTGTCAAACCGAATCACCCTAAGTAATAGTCTGATTTTCAGACCCTTTTAACGAAAGGTCGTACGTTTTGTGCTGCCAAAGAAAAAAAATGTCTGCCAGTCACTCAATAGTGTCTGACAGGGAAGTCTAGAAAGTAAACGGGTTTCCTTGCATAATATGAATACTAGGACCATGGACCTAATACTAATACCTAATTGTATTAGGTCCATGCTATGACACTGCTTATGTTTGAACTTCACAGATAGGACATACATGACAATTTATAATACCTGCAAAGTTCTACAGAATTTGAAGTTGGCTGCATCTATGGTTTTGAAATAATAAAATTCCAATCTCCGACTGGCTCTTGCTTTACCTCTAATGCCATAATGGGCTAATGTAATGGTGCTCTTCAAGTATTATGTCGTACTATGTCGAGTTCTTGACTTCATGGATGACCACGGATGAATAGACTGACATAATTATTAGAAAGGTAAAATTCGTGTTGTGTAATGACTTTTTGTATGGTAATTATAATTAGATTGCCTAAATCGACTTTAGTCCAAAGTAGGTCATTGTTTATTTTTGAGTGATGTACCGTCAGGATGGTATCGATTTGAAGGACATGTACAAATCTGGTTGTCATTTTCTAAGCTGACATGTTTCCTCTACGTCAAACAATGATTTCATGCTTTCTATCATGATCATGTCTAACGGAATAGAAGTAGAGAGAGAGAGAGAGAGAGGAGAGAGAGAGAGAGAGAGAGAGAGAGAGGGGGGGAGGGGAGAGAGAGAGAGAGAGAGAGAGAGAGAGAAGAGAGACGGAGAGAGAATATTTTTTTTAATTTCCTTTAAATCATTTTGAATGCAGTTTATTTGTATTATTGTCCGCCTATTTAAGTTGACTTGATGTGTAAATACATTTTTTTCTTATTGTTCTAATTTCCTTTAAATCCTTTAAATCCTTTTAAATGCAGTTTATTTGTATTATTGTCTGTCTACTTAAGCTGATTGATGTGTAAACACATATTTTTTTTCTTGTATATTGTATATTATGTTTTAGTGATAAAAACAACAACAAACAAAATTTAATAAACATAGAAGGCACAGGAAGGGATCGAGAGTTTAACTTAGAAAGGTTGTTTTATTTATTAAATAACCCAACCTGGGGCATGGAAAAAAATACAGATCAATGGTACAAAGATATTTTACGACAAAGACAGTAACAAGTAATATTTTACAAAAGAAAGGTTCTTTGGTAATTGGCAGCAAACAAAACACTATCAATTATACTCTATAGTATAATTGATAGTGTGTTGTTTGCTGCCAATTACCAAAGAACCTTTCTTTTGTAAAAGTTTGTATGATACATAATTATAGAAAAACAAACAAACATAAAGTGTGTAAAAAGCATGTACATGGACTTATGGAACTCTTGAGTCTAATGCTTTAGAAGAAAAAAATCCAAACTTCGAAACAACGATTTGACACAATTTAGAAAGTTTCTTGAAGTTAAATGTTAGATCTATTGTATTAATATTTCTTAATATACTGCTAGTGAATAGGGATATCTCATATTATAGTTGAATCTGTATGTATGTGGAGGGAAAACGAAGTGTGGCTACTGTAGACACAGTTCTTTCTAGAGTGAGACACTCTAGTAATCACTATAGACAGGTTTGACTGTAATATGCAAAAGTGCACTTGTAAAAGGTTCTAATCTATATGATTAGGCCTGCAAGCATGTACATTTACTTACTATTAACTCACCGAAATAGCATCCCATGTAAAAAAAAAAAGAAAAAAAGGATACCCTCCAACCAAACAATAACCATGAATAGCAGCCAAACCAGTTATACCCCTGCTAAAAATGCTTCTTTATTTTACTGTACTTTTTATAGGGTGCCCCCGCTTTAAAAAAAACACCCTCTGTCCCTGCCACAATAGCTGCACACATCTTATTATCACATACTATATGACAATGATATACCACAGCTATAGTAATGTAGTACATGTTGATCAAAGTCCACTTCATGCGGGGCGTAGACTGCATACTATATGACTGCATACAGAAGTTTATACTTCTGTCTTTACGACTGTAATTTTTCTTCTTCTCAAACAATCATAAATATTATTATTCACCTCCCGGGTAATGGAAAACTTTGGGGAGAAACAAGAACATGCAAGCTAGAAGATTAGGCCGCGTCCAAGCTCAAAGCTGATGATTGTTATCATTATTTTGATCAGTAAATACTGCAGTGACATTGAGTAATATAATTAGACACTTATAAGTGTAATAGTGACGAGCTATCTTAGGTCTTAGGAAGTTACGGACGTGCATTATAACGTTGGTCAGGTGATCACATAAGAGCCCAACAAACCTGTCTATTTCATGCTATAAGCAAAGAAATTTCACTTATGGGGTCTATATTTTGCAAGAAAATTATTGATGAAAGAGTATGTTTCCTTCTCAAGATATAATTCAGTAAACAATACTCATCTACTGTTTTTTGTTTCATAATACATAAAACTATCCTTCAACTCCACATTGACAGTAAACCTAAGCAGGACAGGCTTTCACACTTATAAGACTCATGAGATAAAGAAGTTTCAAATATTGTTTAATATTCGTTCGTGACATTATTATCACTGAGCCCCCCCCCCCCATTATTGATTGGAAATGATCGCCCAATTCAGACTGATTACTGTAGGATGCAGATTAAGCTGGATGGACTTTGAACGGTTTGTAAACGAGAGCTGATCTTGAGATACAAACATATAAGATTATGATATCTGATAGTGGAGTGACTCAGAAAATGGGTTATACAAAGTTTAGTTACAGTATATGACCACTGGTTACTCCCAAATAACCTATTGGAGACCCCGCCCCCCCCCCCTCCACTCAGTGTTATTTAGGGTATGCATATGCTTGTTCCCTCTTTTTGAAAGCACCCCCTATCTGAGGACTGCCAACATTTCCGAACCCCCCTTTCGCGGGCTTTTCCTGCCTTGGAGACCCCCTAAATCATGAAAAATGCTCAATGTACCACCTAAATTTGGAATCATTTCTCAGGAGTCCAAAGAGATGAGAGGAAAAAAAACAAACACCCCCTTTTTAAAGAAATCTTCGGGTGAAAAGTTAATAAACCCCTTTCTATACAATTCTCGGGCCAGACTTTGTTGCACGAAAAGTACCCCTTTACCGGACATTTTGGTAACACGCATGGGGTACGTCCGTTCTCGTAGTGGGGGGGGGGGGGGGGCCGGGTCCGAGACATGATAACAAACTGACCCCCTGCTAAAAGCTATCGGAGGCAGGTTTGGTGTGTAGCTTACCAACATGAGCAATCTCTCCACATATGGAGACACAGATTCTAGTTCACAGTTAAAACTCTGTCAAGCATTGTCAGCCAACCTTTTCAATCTTTAAAGGCTCACATTTATGTATCTTATAGCACAGAGCTCAATGAATATTCAGTTGCCATTCATTTACATGTAAGAAAATGAGGCTATATCATGTTATCATCACTACTACTTCTACCACCATCCACCGACCCCACTGCTGCTGCTGCTGCTACTACTACTACTACTACTACACTACCACTACCACCACCACTTCCACCACCACTTCCACTACTACTACTACCACTACTACTACTACTACTACTACTACCTCTACTACTACTACTACTACTACTACTACTACTTCTACTACTACACTACCACTACCACTACCACTTCCACCACTACTACCACCACTACTACTACAACTACTACTACTACTACTACTACTACTACTACTACTACTACTACTACTATTACTACTACTACTACTACTACTACTACTACTACTACTACTACCACTACTACCACTACTACTACTACTACTCCTGCTACTACTACTACTATTACTACTACTACTACTACTACCTCTACTACTACTACTTCTACTACTACTACCACCACCACTACTAATATTACTACCACCACCCTTATACATCTCTTCAGAAGAATAAATCATAATTCTCGTCAAAAGACTTTCAAAACAACTTGACCCTTAATTTTGCAGTTATTGTAATATCACAAGGACAGCAAACAATATTATTTTTGATTAAAGTTTCCTATTTTATGTCATTAAAATTGGTGATATACATATACAGTGTACTTCATTTTTCTTTACATTGCTGATGTATTGGTGAACTGAAAGAGAATGGATAGGTTTACAATGATGAAGTAGTCTCTTGCGTTTGATAATAAACACCTAAAATCTATCCCTCTATAATCCCAGACTTATCTTTTTTCTACCTGTCTGATAAGAGTTGTTTTGACATAAAATATAGTAGGCTTTACATCTTTTATATTCAAATGAGGCAGACTCTTCTTATCAATGTTTGTAGATCCTAAAACCCACACAGATCTTGGTTAATAGCTGCCATTCATTAAGGAATATGAGATAGACTTTAAACTGCAAATATATACCAATTCAAGCCCTTACCTGATAAGAACGTGGTATCATGCCTTTTAGTACTTCTTTAAACAGAAGGAAATCAAGAGATTTAAAAAAAAACCATTCATAAAATTTTGAAATGACCCCATTAAACAGCAGACAAGGTTTTGATGACGATGACAACTTTGACAGAAAAAAAAGAGTATAGGTTTAAACATTCATGATACTTAAACTTGCTAGGGTAATAATCAATCTTTAATTAATCATGAGGGGAAAAATTTATTAAATACATATGCCACCTTTAATTATCTGTAAGGGGGAACCTAACAAAAATAAAAATTAAGTTGTACAATATTCCTATATCTAGATTTACTGATAGTTGAAGATTAGTGTTTTATGAAACCTTACTATGTTGAGAAGGCTTTGGAAAAAAAAAAGATTAGCAATTGAGAGATTGAGGATCATATCTGTTGGATGATGACAAGAGGTGATGGTCATCTTTTCTTGAACTATGACTTCATAATTATTTAAATTTAAAATCAATTGCACCATTCCTATTAAGAAACATAAAAAACGAAGATCTGAAGAGAGTAGAAAACTAGTCTCTTTGGAGCATTTCAATGACTTTGAAACAATAAGAGTTGTAGAACTTGATTGAAACTATAGCATGATTCTTTTACTAATTAACTGGCACTCATTTAAATGAAAGTCTAGAATCAACAATTTTTACATAAGGCATAGAGTATATTTAATGAACCTGTGCTGACAGTATTAACAATATATTGGTATTGCTGCTTTCTTTTTGTACATTTTTTATTTACAAGCTATAAAATTGAAAACATTACAGAAAGAAAAAGAGAGATTATTCAGATTGCTTGCAAAAGTCATTCCAAATATGTATAGAAAGTGAAAAATAGACTCATAATATAGCCAAAAGATTTCTTCTAAAATTTTCTTCTAAAATCAGGATAGGTATTTGATTTGATGAGCTTCCAATATGCACTATCAAACATGACATTTCTTTGCAAACTGATCACTCATAACAAGCACAATGCAAAAACCCCAGACTATACTTCTAGAGTTGTCGTGCCTTACACAATTTAATTATTCTCCTTAATATTGTTCACCTTAGTTAATATGGTTGATGAACTTTACATGAGATAAGGCTAATCAAACCCATTAAGATAAAGACCAGGATAGGGACTTTGTTTTGTCCCTTACAATTCTCAATCGACATTGCTCGTTTTGTCACGATTACACTATTTCTTACTCAACATAGAACAAGGATATAATTATCTGCTGGACTTAGTTGAGCTCTGTGTTATCCATGATAACTGTGTTTAATTATGATTTCATTTGGGTAGAACCATGTTGAATAGTTGAACGGATAGGACTAAAAAAGTGACTTCCTCACTTGGTTGATTGTGGTCAATTCAGGATGTATCATGCAGCATGTAGTTCAAAATAGTTATATAATACAATGCAAAGATTAAAAGGGTACTATTTGAGGGGCTCTTAAAATTTATAATCGGACCATGAATCATTTTCTTATGGGCGTAAACTTCAGTTCGTCCGTTTGTCCTGCATAAATATTTATTAAGCTCAACTACAAAAAATCTAATTATAGCCTGCAGACACAGTATTTCAAAACATTGTCTGTAACAAAAAAAAAAGGGGGGGGGGGTTATGGGGTAGGCCTGGACCCCCTGATCCCTCCTAAATCTGTAGCCCTGAACATACATAGGTTGACAGTCATGTGAGTAACATCACATCTTTGCTGATGCTTTCTCAACTTCAGGACTAGGAAGAACTACACCCATCTTGAATCGTCACGGCAACACCATCAGATCACCTGTATATATATATATAAAAAAGAAAATAGAAAACATAAGTAAAGGAGATGATAAAAATTCTTTAAATATATCAATTTCATTGTTTGTATTAACATGATGTTGGAGCTTACATTCAGAAAAAATACAACCATGTATCATTGGAAAGCTGAGTACCGTAGACATAGAATAAATACAGATGGATAACAATTACTTTTTCTTTCAGTATTGAAAAAAAGTTGAATTAAAACCTCAGTGGCCACCCCTCCCAATTTAACGAGTCAACTGTAGTCAAATGAGCCCCTACGTCCATGATGTCATTCAAAGTAGACCTCTTCTGCACTTCTTTTTTTAAACATAACTTTTGCATGCACAAAACATTCAAATATTTGGTAAATGATCGAAGTCATAGAAGTTTCATACTGCAGAATTATTGAATTGCATTTACCATGGCAGACTTTTTAGGAAATTCACCAACAAAATTACTTTGAAAATGGCTTTACATGAAGGATTCATGTTGCAAAAGTTACTGGTAGTGGTTGTAATGAGGTCTTTATACTTTTATCTTGAGGTGGCCTTGTGCATACATTTCTTCTCATTAACCATCATTCCACAAAAAGATAAAATGTTAATGATAATAATAAGAGATATTTCTGCCTCTGTGAAGTAACTAAGAGAAGGCCTAAATAAAATCATAGCCATGAGGGATACTAAGACCCATTCTCACTTATTCCTAGACCAATCCAGGCTAGATCGATCTAGGCTAGATCGGTCTAACACCGAGTGTGTACACACAAGCGGTCCAGGAAGTGATCTTCTGGACCGGTTCGCTTCCTAGATCGCCCCAGACCGATCTAGCTTTAAGTGTGTACACAAGCCGTGCCAGGAAGCGATCTTCAACTGGAAGTGAGTGTTGTTTTGGCAGGAAAGTAATGAAAGAGAGAAAGAGATTACAGTACACGAATAAACAAAAGAGAATAATTATAAGGAAAAAAAGAGAGAAAAAGATAAAAACAATAAATAACATGAGAGAAGGTGATAGAAGAAAGAAACAAATAACATAAAGACAGAAAGAGAAAGTGATAGAATGATAAAAGCTAAGAATAACATAAGAGAAGGTGATAAAAGGAAGAAGAAGGAAAAAGAATAACATGACGAAAGAAAGAAAGAAACAAATGATAGAATAATAAAAGAAGCATAACGTGAGAAGTGAAAGTAGGAAAAACAAAGACTAACATAAGAAAAGACAGAAAGAGAAAATGATAAATAATAGAAAATCAAAAGAAAGAAAAGAAGATTAAAGATGTTAAAACAAAGACTAACATAAGAAAAGCAGAAAAAAGATAATGATAGAATGACAAAAAAAGAGTAAAATATAGCAGAAGATGAGGCACTCTTTTCGGCGCGAAACAACTGACCTGCTGACCTTTGCTACCCCAGCAACAGGAGCAGTCTAGCTCTTGAGTGTGTACACAAAACAAAGCGAACCTCTGAAGCGATCCACTGGATCGGTCTAGAAATAAGTGAGAACAGGGTTTAAAGGAGCTACACAAAGAAAATTCACTAACAACTGATAATTAGAACAAATTACATATGGATGGATTTTCTCTTGAAAAACATGAATAATTTGCTGAGAAATCATATAGATATCATGGAAAGGCGTAAAATGCAATTTTTCAAGACCCTTCTTAGACCCCCCAAGCGCCCCCGAACGTAAGCCAAACACATGAGCGTAGCGAGCTCTGAATAGTGACGTCACACACTGGACAAACAGCTCAGTGCCGTGTAGCAGTCTGCAGATAGCCAGCCGTGTCCCATATGTGATGTCACAAATATTGACGCTCTACAAAGGACCGCTGATTAAGGCAGAAAATCTGGATCTCAAAACTAACATTTTTGAGAGCTGATTACTGCGGGCCCCAAACATATTTTGAAGAAAAGAGTTGTTGTATTTGATCAGCAAGGCTTCCCCTTTGCAATGATATGAGTTTTGCATCAATTCAAAACACTTTTGATTCTTTGTGTGTCTACTTTAATGCTAGTACACATAGCCCCACCATGTCCATATATATATATAACATATATATATATATATATATATATATATATATATATAGTGATTCCTTGTTTTTGTCCCACCCCTTAAATATACTATGTCCCTTTTGCAGCCAACATCAAATTCTGTAGAACTTTGCAGGAATTATGAATATGTCATGTATGTCCTATCTGTGAAATTTAAACGTTAGCAGAGTCCTAATATTCAAATTATGCAAGGAAACCCGTTTACTTGCTAGATTTCACTGTCAGACACTATTGAGTGACTGACTGGCTTTTTTTAAAATATTTGGTAATAACATATATAAAATGAGCTGTAAAGGCTACATGAGCATTTGTCTACATCAATAACCCACTTCTTGTAATGACCAAAATTAAACTGATTGAATCTTTGCGTAGCATAAAACATACGACCATTCGGTACAATGGTCTGAAAAATCAGACTATTACTTATTGGCTCTATAGCTCCTAAGTCGATTCACCAACTAATAGTCGTTATTTTCCCACTTAAAGACATTTTCAAGCCCCCTTGTTTTTAGGGAAGTTCTAAATTAGTATTGTCTTTCAAATGCCGTTGAATAAAAACCTTTTCATTTTTTTGGCCTGCAAATGGGACATAGTACTTTTAAAGGTAATACAAAGTTTTGGTATGCCATTTTACAATATATATGATCGTTGTCGCGGTTGAAATCGAGTCCAAAGTGATGAAATTGTAAATAATAAATTCTTTATGTTGTATAGCTCCCTCTCAAGACTGATATTACTTTAGCTTTACAAAAATGTTTCTTGACTACAATCTGATCGGATTACAATTATAACTGCATATTCTGAGATTTTCATGGTCGCAGCTACCATGGAATGGCCCAAGGCGCTATTTGAAGTATTAGAAATTTATCGGGAGCACCGCTAATTTTTTTTTATTATCCAATTTCTCTAAAGCAGAAGTGTTTTAGGGGCTAATGTTCGAGCGCCTATAATACATCCACAGGGGCATCCAAATGTATCAAACTTTTAAAGAATTACTATCCATCTATGCATTACGTGTAATCTATCATCAAGTTCACTATGTGTGCATACATGGGTCAAGAATGTGACCTCGGATACAGCAAGAAAGTAGAGATGACCTCTTGTCTGGACCTGAGTTTGATTAATTGACCTATCATAACACAAACTTGATGGAGGGGGTCCACCCCCCCCCCCCCCCATTAGCAGAAAACCAAATGAAGAGAAGTGAGATTGTAGCTTGGTTCGCAGGACAATCCAGAAACTTTAGGTTTATATAGCTCATGGTTTTTAACTTGCAGCTAATCTTGTACTTGTAGTTGAGGACTTTTCAACCTACTCATGCCATGGTTCAGAAACTTTCAGTTTACTTGAAGTTTTAAACCACAAGTAATCTGTAATATGGTTATGATGAAAACTTTGAGCAGCAGGTGGCCTAGCTCACTCCAAGTATAACATGTGAAGTGGGCTTTTCTTGGCCCTGTCCTATCCTTAGCCCTGTATCAATTAGAAACCGACTACCATCTCCCTTTGAAATTGAAAAAACTATCCAAGTGGGAAGGGAACATAGATAACTTATTATTTGGGAGCATATAAGTTGGAAAGAATTAAAGTTTGTTGAGATGTTTTTCCTTGACCTTGTTTTTGGTTGGAGATATTTCTGGTCAGAATAGGGCTGGGTAGAGGAAGAGGATAGTACTAGGGTAGGGTCTTGAGGGGCAGAGGAGGGGAAACTGATGATGACTTGAGGAGAACGAGTGGGAGGGGACTGAGGGATAGTTAAGAGAGATAGAGGGAAAAGAGGTGGGATGTTGAAAAGAGAAAAGTGGAGAAGAAAATGCATGAAATACCAAAACTATGGGAGTATAAAGAGCAAGAGGGAGAGGGAGGAGGGAGAGGGAGAGTATGTGTGAGAAAGGGGGCAGGAGGGAGAGACAAGGAAAGGAAAAATGTGAGGAAAGAGTCAGCATGCAAGATATTGTGCGACATAAAGAAATAGAGATAGCGAGAAAGAAAAAAAATATGAAATAATCATATTACAGATGAACTATGAAGTCAGTATAGCAGTGAAAAGTATAATATATTTGAAGAAACCAAAAGAACGATTAGGAGCTTAAAGGAAAAGACCAGTTTTGGAAACGCCCCCTCTCAGAAAATGAAAAGGAAGCTCTTGGTATCAATCATGTGAAAGAATATATTTTGACTAATATGTGATATACAAATTTTGCTGAGAAACCGCCTACTAATTGATATATTTGGTACATTATTATATCTATTTGGACCTGCATATAACGCATGTGTCGCGTAGTCCCATACATATCTTTCCTTGTACAGTGCTTGTAACTAATTTACCAAGACTGGGCAGTACACACCAATACTTATATGCTAGATGATCAACCTTTTCTGATCGATTCCACAACGTTTCTTTCACAATGCAATCGCAAGACCAGAACTGGTCTTTATCTTGAATGGAGATATGGAACTTCAAGAGTGCAAAATGGAGATGCCCAAATCAAATCTGGAGAGGTCAAGCCACCCTAAGACCCCATTCTCACTGACAGGCTAGACAGTATGGTAAACAAGCAGGCTAATCTGCCCACCCCTTACCCCAAGCTTGTAAATGGACTAGTCCAACACCCTGGACCTATCACATGCCTGCTAATGGCACTGGTCACATGGCCTTGGCTATTCCATTAGTTGGATTAGGAGAGGTAATCAGCATTGACATGCCTGGCCTAGAGGGGGATCTTCCATATGATGCTGACCCTACATAGTATCATTCTCTGCCAGTCTAGTATTAAACACAATTTCTCTAATATCACTCGAATTATGACCTGCCAAAAACGAAAATTAATCAAAAATTCACTTACAGGTTCCGAACCTGGAGGGCTTATTTCATAATATTTGTTCAAATCTAATTTCAGAGAGTTAAAAACAATTGAAAACATTTGGCAAAGAAACACAAATACCATGAAACTATTTTCAAAATTATTTGAAAGTTTGTTTTACTCAGGAATATAATAATAATTGAGGCATATTGCAGATTATAATTCTAAAATTCTAAAACATGCGACAAACTCTGATGAGCTATTTAGCTATTCACATAATCTAAACATTTTAAGACAGATAGTCTGAGTCAATTCACATTTAAAAAAAAATTACTATTACTCCCCCCAAAATATATATCTGGTGAATGAAGATATAATGAAATTCTTGTCTACTGTTACTGTCAAAATTGTGCATATTGAACCACTTACAGTCATAATTACAATTCCAATGTAATTAATCAAAAAAGACATTGTTATGGGATGACCCCAACATTTAGAGTTACTTACAGCCTTTTCACACACAGCTAAAATTCTATAAACATGATTAGTATAAACGTGTTTGAAACGTGTTAAAACTAATCACGAGCCTTTCACACACAGAAATTTTGGTGCGATCGTTAATCGTTTCGTGATTAACTACGGCTCGTAAAATGCGCAGTAGTGCCATTGTGCATTGAAGGTCATGTCATATCAATCAAAGCACATGCTCCATCCAGTTTAAACACGTCTGAAACACGTTTAAACACAAATAACCTTTCACACACAAAATGTCAAGCTCTCTAGATACGAACTTCGTATCTGCAGCCTCTTTTAGGGGCGTATGGATCGCGACTTTGTATCTATCCCAACATCGTATAAACGATGTTCACACTGGGAAAATTTTCTATAAACATGTTTAAAACTGTTGAGTTAAACACGTTTATACTAATCATCTCTAGATACGATGAATTTTAGCTGTGTGTGAAAAGGCTGCTATACTGGACCATATAGGCACATCTATATTATTAATACGCAAAATCGCCGCGGGGGGTCCAAAACGGGGCAAAACGGTTCCTCAAAAACGTCTTTCCCCGTCCCCGTCCGCCTCCGCCGTGGCGCGGGGACGGCGGCACAATTCCACGAGGCCTGTCTCCCGTAGCCCGCGTGCCACGTCGACCCCGCGATCGACATCCATGCCGTTAAACGTGGTATTCGAGGTTCCGGGGAGGACGGGTGGACGAGAGCACGGCGGGCGTCGCGGATTGCCAGGAGGCGTCGAACCCGTGAGAGCGAGTCGGGAAGGCGTGCATCCGCCCTCTGTGCAATCAACAAAGAGACACACAGCGGACGAGAATCCACTTCTGTCAATGGGTGTAGCACATCACGTAGTAACGGGTGTGGCTTACCCCGAGTTTAGGCCTCTTGCTATAGGATACGCTTTGTAGCATGTAAGAGAAATACACATTAACAGATGACTCACCCGGGTGAGGGGATGTAAGAAATGCACGCTCTCACGGGTTGGGCTTACCCGTGTTATGCGTCTTTTTATATGATATGCTTTGTAGGCCAGCCGGACCTGCTGCGTGTAATGTACGTGTATAATGTATGCGATGATTCTACGCTCACCGTCACACGCACAGCTCAGTCGCTTCGTCTTTGATTCTATGATGATTGCCGTGATTTATATAAAGTTTACGTGAATAGAGGTATGCAAGCAGGGTTACTTTGGTATTATCCTGTTCATGGTTACTGAATTTTGAAAATCATTCTTCAAAGTAAAGTTTTCACAAGAAATTCATCGTATCGTAACTGATACTGTTTTCACACTGGCAAAATTTTGCTTAACCCCGTACTATAGGTGGGGTTAAAGGGAGACTTAGCCCTACCTATAGTCCGGGGTTAAGCTTATTCCACTTTCTTTTCACACTGGCAAAATGTTGCTTAACCCCGTACTATAGGTGGGGTTAAAGGGGGGGTTTTAGCCCTACCTATAGTCCGGGGTTAAGCTTATTCCACTTCCTTTTCACACTGGCAAAAATTTGCTTAACCCCGTACTATAGGTGGGGTTAAAGGGGGGTCTTAGCCCTACCTATAGTACGGGGTTAAGCCTATTCCACTTTCTGTTCAGACTCGTTTTTACCAAAGTGGGCTAACCCCACCTATAGTACGGGGTTAACTAACCCTGCAAAATAGCAGGGTTAACCTCGCAATTGTGGTGCTAACTCCTGCTAACTCCGCAATTGCGGTGCCAAGCAAATGAATGAGAACAGAAACGAAAAATAGTCCGGGACTACGCAGTGAAGCGAATTAATGAATTCCATGGCCATGGCTAGTACGGGGCTAAGGAATTGCAGTGTGAAAAGCCAACAAAAATAGTCCGGGGTTAAGGATAGTACGGGGCTAAGCAAAGTACGGGGTTAAGCAAAACCAGTGTGAAAAGAGTATAACAGTTCAGTTGCAAGCTAGCTGCCGTGAGGCACGGGCAGTGCAGTGCGCCACTGCTGCCGAGCACTGTCGGAACTGTGACTGTGTGTGAGGTGAGGTGAGCTGAGCTGAGCTATTATAGAGTAGACTCGACAACATTTTGAAATTGCTCTTATTGCCCCTATTTCAATATAGTTTCGTGACTATAGAGGTATGAAACCTGAGCTTAGATTGTGATTATTCTGTCCATGTATAGTTGTATGCTGAATTTCGATAATCATTTTTCAAAGTAAAGTTTTCACAAGAAAATCAGACGGTCGTTTAAAAACATAGCCATTGATTGGCATTGTCTATAGCTGGATAGAATACTTTTACTATGATACAGTTCCTTCATCAAATCAATGCATTAAAAGGGGTATTACGGTGTGCCATTCATGGTCAAACAGCGTTATAAAAATCGTCTAGATTCTAGGCCTAGATAGACCTTATATAAAAATAATCAAATTTTATTTTCGATAGCACATAGGGTCTAGGCCTCTTTCTATTTACCCCCCCCCCCCTCCCCTGCCCTCCCCCTAGAATCCCGTGGATTTTCCACGGGTCCTGCTAGTAGTTAATATTACTTAACTTTCAGGAGTTCAGACATAATTTGAAGATACTATACCAAATCTTGTGTCTATTTACAGTGAGTCAATGAACTGAGATGAGACACAACGATAGATCACTCAATAATTTGTCAAGTATTGATTCATTCCTATACAACCTGAAATCTTATTATCTAATTCCAACAAAGCATTTGTAGAGAGGAAGGGTAGAGAGAGAGAGAGAGAAAGAGAAAGAGAAAGAGAGAGAGAAAGAGAAAGAGAAAGAGAAAGAGAGAGAGAGAGAGGGAAAGAGAGAGAGGGAGAGAGGGAGAGAGGGAGAGAGAGAGAAAGAGAGAGGAAAAGAGAGAGAGAGAGAGAGAGAGAGGGGGGGGGGGGGGGGGGGAGAGAGAAAGGGAGGTGTTAGGGACACTTGAGATTTGTTCCCACACTGCTGTGATTAGCATCACATGCAGATTACAGCAGATAATGGGGATAACTGTGGATGTTCTCTATAAGAATGCAAGGGGCATGTTCACATCTGAAAGTAAGAGAAAAATAGAAATGATTCTCAATAATAAGTATTCATGATAGTATACAGTCGTAGTCCTACAGATAATGAGTGTATGGTATGTTTATGACTTGTGTTTGAAATAAAGAAACAAATTATGGAAGAAAAATAATGGAAGAAATTATAATCTTTGAAATAATAATTATCGTTGCACAAAGTTTGATGAATATGAAGTTCCCACAAATACAGACAAAAACATATTCTCATCAATATAGTTAAAATCAGGATTATTTGCTACACGTCAGGCCTACTGTTGACCATCCATAGTGCTGATAGTCTGTGAGTCTGGGAAGAAATCATTTTTTGTTTTCATATAGCCACATAAATGGCAATTCTATATGGACCAAGACGGTTTGCATCACAACACAATTTCAAGAAATATAAATATGTAAATTAGAAACCCCCCCCCCCCCCATATAACAAAAAATCTGTTAATTCATTGTTTCTGCATGCTCTTCAGATTTTCACGTCATCAAAATCTCAACAATTCATTTCCATGAAACTCATATCATTTCATGATTTTGGCCCCACTCTGTACTTATTGTGGGAGTTTGTAAGTTTGTGGAGCCTGGAGAGTGGAAGACTTGCAAGCAATATGGATCATTGCAACTCTGTAAGACCTACATGGTAGTCATTTCAAGCAACTTGAAAATGGCTTTTTGATATCTCAAGGAGAAGTTGATTGATAATGAAGGTCTACTTGGTGCTTATATTTATCATGTGAATTAGGTAGACCCTTCTTCTCCCTGCTTGCCAGACGTTGCCCCCTCCCAAGCTCCCCTCTCAGTCTCATCAACAAGTTTTCTCACAAGGATTTACCTTCTTCCATGCTCAAACACACTTCCCCACTATGTGATAATGACTCCACCCATCAAATATGTTCTGTTCAGACTGTTAGGAAATTATATGAAACCTGTATATAGAAATGTAGTACAAAGAATCATCATGCAGTAACAGGGTGTACAAACAGGACAATAACGTAGTACGCAATATCTTATCAAGAAATTAGTTATGATAAGGTCATACAGCTGACCAATCATCAGTGGGCACTCACGATAAGCCCTGACCAGTTATATCGTTTTCATATGATGCAACTAACCCCATGTCCACACACAACATTTTCTGTGATTAGGCGTAATTAGCTATACCGTTTTGCGATAGTTATACGATGAAATTGTGTGTGTGGACGCTCACTAACGATACGTCGTATAACGAAACGCAGGTTTGGGCATCGTTTCGAACTAGAACTCAATAAAGAATCATGCCTAATCACGCCTAATCACGGACGGTGTTGTGTGCGGACATAACTAGTGTAACTAGTGTAACTAGTGTAACTAACTACGCGGGCCTTAACGTGACCTCGCGCGAAAGGAGACCTGACCTCTCATTTCCGCTTCCATTTCATGACTGCAGTAGCAAACTGCGCACCTATACGACATTTCGCTATAGAGTTTCAGGATTACTTTCTTCTGTATGTGGACATCCTGGAATTTATATGATGATTCTTTATACGACGTTTCGTTGTAGAGTTTCGGGATAAATTGTTTGTGTGTGGACACGCTGTAAAACAGGACCTTCATTCAAAATGCTGCTCAAACATGCGTTTGGCTGAAAAGCATTTCGTTATACCATGGCTTAGTAGGTCCATCGTTATACAATGTTTATTGAAAAGACATTGAGACTAAGAAAATGTAATTACTTATCGTACAGGTACTGGTATATGAATCACTTAAAGGTAATGCAAAGTTTTGAGAAATTTTGAAATTGGATGGATAGTAATTCTTTAAATTGTTGATATATTTTGACGACCCTGTGGATGTATTATAAGCACTAAAAAACTTAGCACCTAAAACACTTCTGCTTTCGAGCAAATTGAATAATCAAAATTTACCAGTGCTCCCTGTAAATTTCAAATATTTCAAATTGCGCCTAAGGCCATTCCATGGTAGCTGCGACCATGAAAATCTCAGAATATGCAGTTCTGATATATAATTTCCAAACGGGAATAGCAAATCGGTCGATTGTTGTCAAGACACATTGTTTTAAAGCTAAAGTAATATCAGTCTTGAGAGGGTGCTTTACAACATATAGAGTTTATTATTTACAATTTCATCACTTTAGACTCGATTTCAACCGCGACAATGATCATTGAACATTGTTAGATCGCATATGCTTCCAATATGTTCATTTGAACCAAATTCAAGACCCCATACCAAACCTTTGTAATACCTTTAATTCTCATAAAGCTATACAATGAATTTTGGTATAGTGTAAAGGGGAGGGGTGGTAAGCCATGACTGGCGTGCTACTAATCCCCTGTGTTTGGTAGGATCAATCCCTGAAGATGAGTGAGTGGACAAGAATTCTCTCCTTTTGGAGTGAACAAAGCCAAGTTAATGAGGGTTAATTAAAAGGGGTTTTGTCTCTGCAGCTGGCACCTAATCCTAAAGCAAAAACATGACTAGGAGATGAAGAGGTGGTGGGAATGAAGAAGTATAGGTATGTTTACAAGTGATAGTGATTAGGAAAAATTGCAGATAATGAGGGGTAAATGAGAGTGAGAGAGAGAGAGAGAGAGAGAGGGGGAGAGAGAGAGAGAGGGGGAGAGAGGGGGAGGGAGGGGGATGGAGGGAGGGAGGGAGGGAGGGAGAGAGGGAGGGAGGGGAAGGAGAGAGAGAGAGAGAGAGAGAGAGGGAGAGAGAGAGGGAGAGAGAGAGAGAGAGGGGAAGAGGGGGCAGAATGAAAAGGAGTAATAGAGGGAAAATACATCTGAGAGGGAAGGAGAGAGGGATGGAGGGAGGGAGGGAGGGAGAGAGAGAGAGAGGGAGAGAGAGAGAGGGGAAGAGGGGGCAGAATGAAAATACATCTGAGAGAGGGAAGGAGAGAGGGACGGAGGGAGGGAGAGAGAGAGAGTGAGAGAGAAAGAAAGAGAGAAAGAGATAAAGAAAGCAACAAAAAGGTGGGAAAGGGAGAGAGAGAGAGAGGGATACAAAACTACAAGGATAACTATCTTTAAAGTGACTTGGTAAAGCAGGGCTCCCACTTAGCCGAGTTGGAGCTTTGAGTTGTGGCAAGCTGGCTCGATCTTATGGCAAGCCGTTTTATCATTAAAACATATTTCTTGATATCACAAAATAATTTTACGTTGTAAAGCAATGGAAATTCTTGATATCAAGAATTTGATTTCGTGATATCAAGAAATATGTTCGAATGATAAAACTGCTTGCCATAAGATCGCGCCAGCTCGCCACAACTCGTGGCTCAAACTCGGCTAAGTGGGAGCCCTGATTACCATCGCTGAAGGTTGATAAAAAACTGTGTATTTTTTGTATGAAATTTTACTTCCTTCTACCGAATCAACCCTCTAACATGCAAGAAATCCTGAAAAATTCTCAAACCACAAAGATATTAATGGTTTTCACTGTGGGAAGTACACCCTCCCAACCAATTTTTGAATTTTCCCAACCGTTTTTCCATGAAAAGAAGACATAAAACAGGCGATTAAAAATATTTTAACACTTAAATGTCTGGAATGGTATAAAGCGCCAATTCATTGCTTTGTGATGATTTACATTCACCTCAAATTAAATTAAATTATAATAATATAGCTGGGAGAATTCAGGAATCGATCAGATCGGTTTTTCCCAATTTGTATCATTCATAAAGGTCTGTTTTCACTCAACATTTCAGATTATCTTTATTTGTACATCTACTAGCATTGAATTCACTACCCTAGCACTTGTTTTCTCATCTTAAATGTAATACAAAGTTTTGGGAAATTTTGAAAATTGGGTGGATAGTGATTCTTTACAATTTCGATATATTTGGATGCCCCTGTGGATGTATTAAAAGCACTAGAAAATTTAGCCCTTAAAACATTTTTGCTTTCAAGAAAAATTGAATATAAAAATTTACTGGTGCTCCCGGTAAATTCTGATAAATTTCAAATAGCTGCGACCATGGAAATCTCAGAATATGTAGTTGTGATGTATAATTTCCAAACGGGAATAGCTAATTGGTTGATTTTAGTCAAGAAACATCGTTTTATAGCTTAATTAATATCTTGAACTTGAGAGGGAGCTATAAAACATAAAGAGTTATTATTTACAATTTCATAACTTTAGACTCGATTTCAACCGCGACAACGATCACTGAATATTGTAGGATCACATATGCTTCCAATATGTTCATTTGAACCAAATTCTTGACCCCATACTAAAACTTTGTATTACCTTTAACAATGTTAACAACTAATCTCATAACAGTCATGAATAAATTGATGATAAATATATTGAAGGCACTCTCCTAAGTAATAAGGGTATATATATATTAAAAAATGTAACTTTATAAAGACAAAATTGTTCCCATAGTCTTTTGGACATTTATGAACACATAATTCTCTTATTTCAACTGTATAATAATGCAAAGAGAAGAGACACCTCTGTACAGGTATTTGGCTTCATAATCTTGTTTAAATGACTCACATTTATTTCAATATCCAATCAATCAAATCTTAATGTAGAAAAGTATTATTAAGGTAAGAAAAAAATGCAGGACTGGTGGCCAGGCTAACACAAGCGTAAATTATCTGAGCCTCCCTACATAACAATTAAGTTACCTATTCTTAGCAAGACAACTTTGAATTAAATGTAATAAACAAACTAACAAACCGTTGTCTGCTACTGAGGCATTAACGAACGAAGTTCAATGAACAATTATGTAAATTCACATCTCCCTGGAATAACATTCATTAGCCAAATAACCCAGAGTACTAATAGTGTGTCCACACACAAAAAGAATTATCCAGAAACTCTATAAAGAAACGTTGTATAAAGAATCATTGTATAGCGAACAGGGCGTCCACACACAAGAAACGTCGTATACAGAATCATTGTATAGCGAACCGGGCACACAAGAACAAGTATCTAAAACTGTACGACGTTTCTTAATACGACGTATCGCTAGTAAGCGTACATACACACAATTTCATTGTAAGCTAGGCTATCCTGAAACGAAGTAACTAAACCATTTCGGGATAGCTATACGATGAATTTTGTGTGTGTGGACACAGGGTAATTAGCTTGACCCATTAAAAACTCTATAGGCTCATTTAAATTGCACACTTTTTTGGCTGAAAAACATTTTTTTTTATAACTACCATATACACTACTGAAAAAACCCATTAAAAACCGTAAATGCTTGATAATGCTGTTTTGGGAATAAATTGTGCTCATGCACTGTTCTGCATGCGTTTGCACTGAAGTAAGCAGAGTTACATGACTAAACAAAATTATTAGTTTTTTTTTGTCTTGTTTATGCTTAGCCTAGCAACTTTAAAAAAAACTAAAAAAAATTGAGAAAAACTGATGTCGTTAGCTTGCAGTGTAAAAGCAGCTAATATAGGTAAAACCAAGGAGGATATTACATGCAATCTTTTCACACACAGCTAAAATTCTATAAACTAACCACCTGTACATATGACATCATTCACACACAGAAATTATCGCTTCGTGATTAACTACTGCTCGTAAAATGCGCAGTAGTGCCATTGCGCATTGAAGGTCATGTCATATCAATCAAAGTGCACGCTCCATCCAGTTTAAACACGTTTAAACACGAATAACTGTTCACACACAAAATGTCAAGCTCTCTAGATACGAACTTCGTATCTGCAGCCTGCTTTTAGGGGCGTATGAATCGCGAATTCGTATCTATCCCAACATCGTATAAACGATGTTCACACAGGGAAAATTTTCTATAAACATGTTTAAAACTGAGTTAAACACGTTTATACTAATCATCTCTAGATACGATGAATTTTAGCTGTGTGTGAAAAGGCTAATGGACCTACTAGAGGTGTCGTGGTCGAGTGGTTATATCGCCGGACTGTCGATCACAAGGTCCGCGGTTCGAGTCCCGCCGCGGCACTAATGTCCTTTGGCAAGACATTGATCTACATTTGCCACTCTCCACCCAGGTGATGTAATTGGGTACCTGGTAGGAATTAATTCCTTGAAATGCTAGAGCGCCGCAATGGCAGCACAGCTAAAGCCGGGGTAATAATCTCCAAGTTTGGAAGCGCTTAGTGATTCTAATAAGCGCTATATAAAAACTGAGTATTATTATTATTATTACTACATAGTACAAGATCATCTTTGTATTTGCATTTGGGGAGAGTAGGCACCCTGGTTGCACCGACAAGGTTTGATGAGACCAATGACCTATGCTCTGCACAGGATCAATGTATTAGTTATCGTCCTTCTGATTCAAAACAGATGAAATAAAAATTATTGAACTATCTTCAAGAAATGCCAATTACTGAGTAGAAGATTCTATAAAATAATGGTTATCTATAAGTTATAAGATTACGCACTACAAGCTTAAATTTCCTATCGATTATTCAATTCCAAATGTTGTGACTTGTAAATCTAATTTTTATCTATTAAACACAAAACATTAGTTTTCTACATTTCCTGGACAACTGAACAGCTCACCTCTATTATAATGTTATGTCTTTAACTAGTACATTAATTTTAGTTGTGTTCAAATCATGTTTGTTCATAATCTCATCTACAAAACATTTTCATGATTAAATATTTTGTTCACATCATCAGTCATCAGTCATTATAGAAGTGTTTGAACAATCAGCTAAAGGTAAAGTCTTCCACACACATGTATCCAGTCTGCATTAGAATGAAAGAATTATTCAGACTCCTAGGAGCATTTGAGATGACCCCACTTATTACAAACAACACACAAAATGGCTTTTTGGTTATTTCTCACCGATTTCTAACAAAAGTTACAGGGATATTTGGGAGGCATATAATCAACCTTTCTATACAGTTTCTAGAATGTTTCTTCCACTATTATGCTTATGTTTCACATAATCAACCTTTATATACAACTTCTAGGATGTTTTCTTCTACAATACAAACCCATGACGCATGACCACAGTACTCTACTTGACAAAAATGTGTTTAGAAATAAATAAAAAACTAGATAAAGTGATAAAATTTAGCATTTTTCTCACCCTAGGTATTGCTAAAATTACAATATTGCTGATACTGATGCATTGGTTTCAACATCCACAAGAAAGTGAGATATTTCACAGTATTTTGATCATAGTTCTGATGCAGCAGAATGCTCTTATCCAGTATTATTGTGCGCAGATTTCCAAATGGCATGATAATGATGTAATTGCGAATTACTGCTAAATGTAATAATGGTAAACCTCAAGGATTTTATATATAACCACCAGTTCCATTTGAATGATAACTGACCTCTAGCTGGTGAGTGAAAGAAAACACATAAAACTCTCAGAAAAAAGAGATAAAAAAAGAGAGAGAAAGATAAAGAGAGAGAGAGAGAGAGAGAGAGAGAGAGAGAGAGAGAGAGAGAGAGAAAGAGAAAGAGAAAGAGATGGAGTGACAATTATATTGTTGGCTACCTGCAAGAAGACTGTTACTGCCATAGAATAAATACATGTAGCTCTTACAGCCTCCTTGCGGGCAACCAACGATTAAGTCATTAGGTATATTCCTACTTCTTGCAAGTCAATAATTACAGGAGTTAGGATTTCATCCTACACGGTGACACAATGCACAATACAGTAATTAAACATCACTCATTGGCTGATTATTCTGACCAATAATAAACATCTGACCAATAGTAAACCTCCAATCTACAGGTGTGATGGGTATAAACAGATACAGATGGGCAGGAGAATTGAATGAGGTCCAGAGTATCACGACGAATAGATAACATCTCTTTTCTGCAATATTCTTTCATAAAGCATAGCCTCACATGTTTATTGATTATCAGATTCTCCTTTTAATCAAAATAATAAGCTTTAAAACTTATCTATCATGCCTACTTATAGACCTGTCATTTGCAGGTTTTCAAATAATATCAATAAAACATGAGCAAATTCATATTTCTTTTTCTGGTGCAAGTCATTAGCCCAAATAGATTTAAACCCTGAAAGATTATGACAAGCTGTAGCACTAAAAAAAAAAAAAAAATGGCTATTTGTTTTTTCCACATGTAGAAGAAGTCATATGACCAGGGGCCTGTATCACAAAGACTTGAAAAGTCTTTATAACTTGTATTTCAAACTTTCGCTTATCATATTTGTTCTGCTTTCATGCAGATGAAATTATCACAAGGGTTGAATAGCCCTTTGAAATTAATCACAACTTGTACTTAAAGAGATAGGAGTTGCAATTAATTTCAATTTGCGTTTGATTTGATTCAATCGCAACTCTTTATAAGACGTGGCCCAGGGAGGACAGATTAAGTTCTGCTAGTCCCTGAAATTAAAATCTTGCAATGCTGATATTGAAAAATAAATGCAAAGAATTACAGATTATAAATAAATACTACTTGCCACTAGTGGCTGAGAATGTTCAAGCCATATAACAAGGAATCTTTTATAATCAATGAATATTTGGTGTTGGTGGTAGCATTTTCAGCAAGCATTAACAGTTTATATATTTTCTGGTCGAACAACCAACTGATTGGAGAAAATAATACAAAGAGACATTTATCTAATTTCTCTTGAAAAATATGATTAATATGCATAGAAATAAACAACAATAACAAACAAACAACCAAAAAAAAAAAAAAAGTAAGGTTGGTGTTATCAAACTGTAATTCCATCATTAAAAATAATAGTTTTATATATACATGTATATATGAGAAAGAGCACTTTGCAATAAATATTTGCATGGCTACACCATTTTAAAGCTAGGAATACTACACTCAAAAATTTAAAATCTCCAAGAAGTAAATTATTTTTCAACAATACATTTCAATAAATATCTAAATACCAAATCCTTTTTCAATAAAATATGATAAATCTAAAAGAAAACATAATTATGATAGCAAATAACACAAAATCAATGAGTCTTGTCATAAACATAAAAAACATAGAAAGAAAACGAAAAAAAACTTGTCAAAATATTTGAACATGGATTACAACACAGAAATAATCTATACTTCATTGTTCAGTGGAATGCAACAAGAATTTTGTTCGCATAATTATTATAAAATTTGATTCTATACAAATCTCAGCCTCTTTCTCAAATGAAGTGTCAAGGAAATAACAAGGTAGAAAAAACTGGTTGGAAACTTTGTTATTTCTTCTGCATGACTTAAACATGCAATCCTTTTTTGACAGCTTTCAGTATTGATAATCAAACCCCAGCAATTCTTATTTTCTTTTTCATACTTGTTGAGTTTGGTTGACTGCTCATCTTATGTGATTGCACTTTTCTTCTTGATGACAGCTTTGTCAAGAATAATGTCAAGATCATTTTGCATGCTGCTGCTGCTGTCAAAATATGCCATGACAATTTGCTTTGTCTGATGAACCAAACCCATGACAATGTTAATATATATTCAATTTCAAGTCATGCAAAATGAAGAATGTTCTAACCATATGAAGTCCATGATACATGTACATGTATATCTAAACTTCTTTACTTGAGACATGAACCGGCTGAAACAGGGTTGCAAAGGAAAGAAATAGGAACTAAAGAATAATAAAACTGGACCATGCAATCCTTGAATTATTTCACTATCAAATTAATCATGCTTTGACTCATAATATCAAATAATCACCTTTTGATTCATTAAGTTAAAAATTATCCCCTGGTTCCGCTTATGGATATGACTTCTAGTAAGATTTTGTTGGAAATAGTGAATAACTCTGATCTGAGTTTGGGCAATAATCACCCAAAAGACGTACAGACAATAGTAGGAATGAATCATAAGGGTGTGTGAGTTAGTTATTCATTGTTACTCATAAACAAATGTTACGCCCCCATACCTGACCATTTTCTATGTTTAAAAAAAAGAAAGAAATCTTTCTAGTTCATCAATTTTGTATTTTGAGGATTAGGTATACCATTTGCAAATGTTATGAACTGTAAGGATTTTGTGATTATATAGAGATAGGAGAACATTCTCTTTTACTCCCCAATTATGCTTATTTTGTTTTTAACCCTTTCTCTCTCTCTTTCTACTTGTGTTATCATAAAAGTATCATTCATTGTAAACACTATAGAATGTGAAATATTGCAATATCAAATTAATAAATGATATATAGAATTGTGATATTCTGTCAAGAATGGAAAAAAAATGTTTTTACCTTGTATGTATATCACAATCTTATCATCAATTCCAAGGAGTATAGAATGACATTTCTAGAGAAATTTTAATTCTGAACAAATATTATAGACATTTAAATAAAAATCTACAAATTAATGAAATGACACAATAAACTAATATGAGGTACTTACATAACAATTGCGTTTACCATCAAACATTCATCGACTTAATAAAACATCGAAATTGAAATAGCTGTGTAATGGATTAGTTTAAAAGAAATGACATTCTATGTCATCCTGTAACAAGCCATTACAAATTCAATTCTTCATCCATTTGATAAATGGTGATATAGGGAACCGTGAAAGCACCTTATATCAGTTAATATAGCATATTATTAATTTGTAGATTCTTTATTAAAATGTCTATATTATTCTTCATTCAAAGTAGAAAATTATCTGGAAATGTCATTCCATAATGCTTAGATTGTATAGAAACACATGAGTGGGTGCAATAGATCCTGGTTTATGATAATTTCCGACCCCAAACTCACCACCCAATTCTGACTATCACACATCTGTGAACACTTAGGATTCTTTTCCATGAATGTTTTCCACTTAACATTACTTCAAATGGAATGACTGAACAATTTTTGTATCCTGAATTCCTGATTATATCTTGACTGAATTGAAATGATCATGAGTCTTTGAGGTCAATCATAATCTTCCTCTTATTGTATTTCATCTTCCTTGTGGAAAGGGAAGCAAGGACAGGGAAGGATTTCTGATCATCTCTTTTGATAAGCAATTTACCGTCAAAACCTGACTTTTTAGGAGGGTAATTGCAAGGGTGTGTAACATATTCATCATTCTTTTCTCCTTTTTTGATGCAGATTAGTATCACTACACCAATACAGATTATTCTAATAATTATGTTAAAGGTTGGAGTCATGGTCCTATTTTGGTTTCACACTGATAATCATCTCTCATGATTGATATCGTATATATTTGTATCAATGATGTTGTTGCTTGAAGCTTAGTCAGTTTCTCATTATTTCTTGTTTGGGTCATATTTTGAGAATCCATATCAATTTCACTTTGTCTATTATGACTCAAGGATTTTTTCCTAATGAAAAAGGTCTCCATTCTTGAAAAGCCAGATTGGTATTATGGGAAATATATAAAACAATGACTAAAAAAAAATTAATGCATATTCTAAGACTTGTTTAAAACATTTCAAAAAATTCAAAGTTTTTCTTCTGTAGATGAATCAGTGATATATGACTCTAAGATTTTGGTTCAACATTTCACTATATCACAAAATGTAATGTATCAAATTGAAAAAAATATAATGAACAATCATATAAATGTGGATATTTTCATTTCCCTCTCTCTCTCTCTCTCTCTCTCTCTCTCCATCAAAACATTCTGATGCACATGTACATTCTCATATAATTAACAAAAGACCAGACCAAAAATCTTTATAGCACAGGGTGAGAGGGAAAAAGAGCCTCAAAAAGCTGGAAGACCAAAATACCACAACATGAGTTCTCACAATATTTACAGGTGATTAATCAACTTATGAAGGAGAGCCAGAGGGGGCAGATGAAAAGGAAAGATGGAAGAGAAAGATAGGTAGATAAACAAAATGTGAGAGAAAGGAAAAAAGTGAGGGAAAGAGTTAACAAGAGTTCCTATTCCTATTCCTATTTCTCTCTCAGGAGAGAGAGAGAGAGAAACCAAAGGTGGAACCAGCAAGAGCGAGCAAAATACAACGACAAGGTTTAAAAAAAAAATAACAATAAAGGTATGATTTATGAATAGAGTTTCTGCGGTTTTTGTAGCGAGAAAATTTCCATAGAAAATCAGCAGGCGAATCGTGTTTATTGGGAGTCATTGAATCAGAATGAAATGGTGTATGGAATAGTTGAGATGAAATAACAGAATAGAAAAGATCATTGGCACCTTGTTTCATCACATCATCTTAAAGGGAAAGTTTTGTCTATATCAATCCATCCAAATTTTTTTGTTGAAAACTAGATGGTTTACATAACAGGATGGTTGTGTAAAAAGAAGAAGATTAGGGAGTAATTGAGAGGAAAAGAAAATTGGCAGTGAAGCAGAAAGATAAAAGCAGGAGAAAAATATTATATATTAAAGTTATGTAAAATAATAAGAATTTGAAGAATATGACAGATATCACAATTTTCTGTATATCTACTGCTTATAATCATGGATTCTAAATATATTTCATTACTTTTAAAGTAAGAAATGTTGCAGGTTCCTCAAAAAAGTCGTACAGAAGTGCTGAAAAAGCAAGTACAGCTTATTACAGCTTATAGACCGAAGTGTCGCTTTAAATATTTTAAGCAGACAAATTGCTGAGTTCATTCAGGAATGAAATGGAAATAGAGGGTTCACTGCTTTTAAAGTGAATAACCAGCATGAAAAGAGCACCGTGACAAACAACGTGTGAGCTTTATTCATTTCAACTTTTCAAGAAAAAAAAAACAGGGGAGAAATAAACAATATAATAAACCTGTGGTTTCAGACTTGCCTACTAAGCAAGTGTTTTCTCCCTTATATTTCCACAGGAAATCACAAAATGATGATCGCTTCTTCAAACTTTTAGAGAAGCGGTCTGATGTTTTTACAGCGGGGGCAATCACAGTCCGTTTACTTTTCACGCTCCTAAGTACAATCGACGAAGAATTGTAGACACTTGTGTGTTTACCATCTATGGCATGCCGGAATAGCAATGTATGTTTTGAGAATCTTCCTTTGGTTTTCTTGTTAGAAGGGGAGGAAGGAAGGAAGGTAGGAAGGAAGGAAGGAAGGAAGGAAAGAAAGAAGGAAGGAAGGAAGGAAGGAAGGTAGGAATGAAGGAAGGAAGGAAGGAAGGAAGCACAGACATGAGAAAGACCTGCTTTGATCTAGCGACCCTCTTGCCATGACGATGGATTTGTACTATCAAGACACTGATTACTCCTCCAGAGTCCAGGAGTGTGGGAAAAGTTGACATGGTCTCGTCTGTTTGCTAGATCACATGAAGAGGCTCCAAGAATGTGAACATCTACTCAAATAGGCATTCCCTATTCAAACAGGAGAGAAACAAGGAGAACGAGGGAGAATGAGAATGAAAATGAGAATGAGAATGAAAATGATAATGAGAGAGAGAGAGAGAGAGAGAGAGAGAGGGAGAGAGAGTGCCAAGAATGTAATCATAACATCAAATTTGCATTTTAAGAGCAAAGTTCAAGAAATAAAGAAAGAAGGAAAGTGAATACAAATAGAACATATTTCAAAATTTGCATCATCTCTTTTTCATCACTCACAACCAAGACAGGAAACAAGATGAGTGTGTATCATGTATAATTGATTAATACTCCCATGAATTAAAAATCTTCATAGTATTGCAAACTGACCTGATATTTTAGGCAAAATTGAATTTTGATTGATGTCTGCCCCCTTTTCCCCCAAAATAAACAGGTTTGTGGTACTTTGGTGGCAACCAGGCATTTCTGTAGACCCCTTCATTCATTACACTGATCAAATGAAGTCTCAAGACTAAAAAAAAAAATGCAAATGCATTTTATCTTAAGAACTTCATGAAATGATCTAATCTTCATATCATACATTACCAATCAAAAACAGTTTTTTGTTCTTCCGTACTTGAGCACGACTTTTTCTCTGAATACCTTGGCTGAGTTTTAGAAGTCAATACTTACACACCGTCTGACCAAGGAGTGAAGTGTTTATTATGCTTTTATCATCCTCTCCCTCTTATCGTGTGTGTGTGTGTGTGTGTGTACACTTGTCTAAGAAACTGACGGAAATTTAAAAAATGCAAACAAAGCTTTTCTCTTCTTTTTATTTAAAAAAAAGTGTTTGCCACTTCTTTGGTACAATTTGGTGTCATAGGCAAATACAACTTCATGTACATAGCAATGTAAATATGATTATTTATGCTCTATAAATTTCCTATTCTTCCAACATTGTTTCTGAACAAAAAGTACTGCATCCATTTTTTCTTATTAAAATAGGTACTTTAATGTAGCCCCATGTTCAATATGTAAGGACCCTGCCTGTAACTTAAAGGGGAAGTCCATCCTGATATTAAGAAGCAGAAAATGAGAGGAACAGGTCAGTGAAATTTTTCACAAATTCTGGTTAAAAATAAGAAAGTATTGAATTTATAAAATTGCGATCAATCAAACATAAATTGGCAACTATGTAACATAATATATCGCGAGCTCCCATCTCATTTGCTCTGTACTATTTAAAAAAAATATAAGGATTTGGTTATCATACATTCATCTAAAATATCGTTAATGCAATGGCATGGTCTGTCTTCACATTGCACGTTAGAATGCTCCAATGTAGACTGATTTAGCGTAGACCAGTCAATAAAGTAAGGGTGCGCTTAATCAATTTTTCGAAGCTAGAATCACAAACATCAATCACAAATCAAAACGCTGTTACAAAAAACAAGGTCACTGCGGTTTGCGTTCAAGCAATTTTTCATCAACGCTGATTCTAGCTTATTTCGAGCCCAACTGCGCATCACACTGCGCAGTTGAACCAGGAAGTATAGGTCAACCTTGGCGCGCGCTTTTTTGGAATTGTTTACGGCCGACTGTCGACTGCTGTTTTGAGCATAGATCGCAATAATAAAACAAAGAATGAGAGATGATAGAATCAAGAAACAAAGAATAACATCTGGAAAGACAGAAAGAGAAAGTGATAGAATGATTATAACAAAGAATAACATAAGAGAAAGTGATAGAATGATTAAAACAAAGAATAACATAAGAGAAGTGATAGAATGATTTAAACCAAGAAAAACATAACAGAAGGTGAAAGAAGGAAGAAACAAAGAATAACATAAGGAAAGACAGAAAGAAGAGAAAGTGATAAAATGACTAAAACAAAGAATTACATAAGAAAAGGTGATAGAAGGAAAAAAACAAAGAAAAACATAAGAATAGAAGGAAGAAACAAAGAATAACAAAAGAGAAAGTGATAGAATTATAAAAACAAAGAATGACATAAGAGAAGGTGATAGAAGGAAAAAACAAAGAATAACATAAGAATAAAAGGAAGAAACAAAGAATAACAAAAGAGAAAGTGATAGAATTATAAAAACAAAGAATAACATAAGAGAAGGTGATAGAAGGAAAAAACAAAGAATAACAAAAGAATAGAAGGAAGAAACAAAGAATAACATAAGGAAAGACAGAAAGAGATAATGATAAAAGGAAAACAAGGGATAACATAACGGACAGGCCACAATAAAGAGCATGGTATAGTGAACACAAATTGCATGAAAAGCAGGTGCGCAGTTTTTGCCCAAACTGGAACAGGCCACGATAAAATCATGATTGAGACTACATTCGTTCAATCAAATTTTAGCGACCGTGATTCTGCAGAAACATGATACAAAATCCATCTTTTTCAGCGTTTCATGTTTGAGTTTTTAAACACGTTTCTTTTTACGACCGACGAAAAAATCTCTTGAACAAATTGTGTTTTAAACTAAACGTCTTTGAAAACCGTGATTCTAGGGTGAAAAAGTGTCGATTAAACGTACCCTAAGTGAGAATGGGGTCTTAAGTGCTGGTAACTCCTTGTAACAACTATCTCAAGGGTACTCCCCTCTTAGCAAGACTGGCAGCCATCAAATGACCCCCCTTAATTTTACTATACACTTTTATTTTCTTAACAAGACTACTCATCTTTGACACTTCAAATGGCTTCTGAAAAATCAGTGCAAAATGAAAATTTGAAATGTGATGTCCTGAAAAGAGATGCAATAGAATAATTCTCTTTAAAAAAAAATCTCATTAGGCAGAGATGATAGTGGATAGTACTATGATAATGGCAAGAGGATTATGTTAGCGTACAAAGAGGGAGATTGAATAGCACCTGAGCTGTGATGGGGTCAGAACTAGTTTGCATGCACAAACCCTTGTCAGTCGCTTTGTGTGATAGAGTCTGCACCGTGAGACAAGGCTGACAGCATACTCCATAGGCTCTGTACTTTAGCAGTTCTGGACAAGGCCAGAGACCATGGACCAGAGTGACAGAACTAGGCTCTGCTCAAGGCTTTCAGAATTGTGGTCAAGTTTCATATTTATAGAGTTTGTGCCTGGCTGGCTTCAGACTAGGTCAGAACAGGAGTCATCTTTAAATAGTCAAGTTCAATTTTTAAATTGAGTCATTAAGACACAATGAGGGCAATGAACTGAAAGAAGATAGACGATTTCCTTTCTTTTCTTTTTTTGTTGTGTGCCTGGTAGTGGTAGCGGCTAAGCCTTGATCTCTCTCCCATTACCGTGTCACACCTCATCAGCTTAGTGATTCTTTACAATCCCTAGATACCTGGACTCTTTCTAGGATGTCTGGATACATCATGAGGAAATCCGTGGTGGGTGTGTGTGTGTGTGTGGGGGGGGGGGGGGGGGGGGGGCTCCCGATGTTATTGGATTACCAGACAGAGGGGTAGGGGCACATATCTTCTACTCTTTTCACACTTGTTTTGCTTAACCCTGTACTTTGCCGTAACCAGACCAATTTGTTTGGCTTTTCACACACGCTCTTTTAGTCCTGTACTAAGCGCCTATCCCGGAATAAAAGTAAATTCGTGCTGTTCTCACTGCAAATCATTAGCCCTATACTAGCTGTATAGCGTGAATATTCACTAATTCGCTCCATTGCGTCGTACCAGACCATTTTTTGTTTCTGTTCTCATTCATTTGCTTGGCACCGCAATTGCAGAGTTATAGCACCACAATTGCGGGGTTAGCCAGCTTACCCCAAATTATAGGTGGGGCTAGCCCACTTTGGTAAATATGTGTCTGAACAGAAAGTAGAATAAGCGTAACCCCGGACTATAGGTGGGGCTGAGACCCCCATTTAACCCCACCTATAGTCTGGGGTTAAGCAACATTTTGCCAGTGTGAACACAGTATTACAGGCTTGAAAATGTCTTCAAGTGGGAAAATAATGACTATTAGTTGTCAAATCGACTTTAGAGCTATAGAGCCCAAAAGTAATAGTCTTGATTTTCAGACAATTGTACCGAATGGTCATACCTTTTATGCTGCGCAAAGATTCAATCAGTTTAATCTTGGCCATCACAAGAAGTGGGTTATTGATGTAGACAAATGCTCATGTACCCTTTACAACTCTTTTCATGTATGTTATTACCAAAGAAGAAAAAAATCCAGTCAGTTACTCAATAGTGTCTGACAGTGAAGTCTAGCAAGTAAACGGGTTTCCTTGCATAATTTGAATATGAGGACACTGCTATCGTTTAAATTTCACAGATAGGACATACATGACATATTCATAATTCCTGCAAAGTTCTACAGAATTTGAGGTTGGCTGCAAAAGGGACATAGTACCTTTAAGGGAAAATTGAAGCTATTTATCTGAAAAGAATCACCAATACTAGATGCAGATGTGTGCTGGGGGAGGGGGGGGGGGTGTCAAACTTCAAATCGTCAGTCCATTGCTGCAACATTAACCCTTTGTGTATTCTAGCTAAATCACTTCTCAATTTCATTCTGGTATTATGCTAAAGAAAAATCTCTAATGAGCTTAGAACTAACCCTATATTGACTTTGATCACCTTCAAAAAGTCATGTTATTGGTGAATAGATTGTAATATTTTCATCAAATTGCTTGAAGCCTTCGGTAATAAATGGAGTATAACATATTCACATCAGAGGCTATAAGAAATTTTGACGGCTTTTCTCATCAAATGAAACAAGTTTTGAATAACCACTTTGCACAAATACATTATTTGTCATCAGATAATCAAACTACAATTTTGTTCGCAGTCAAACGAATCATCAAAGTTATTTTCCCAACTTGCTATGAAAAGGCGAGTCAAATATCATGTGTATACAACTGGCGCAAACTGGCAGCATGAATAGTTTTGTTTCAATGCACCTAAATTTCATAAATAAAATCAATCATCACAAAACTAAACCTTCTTCAAAGCATTGCATACATACTTCATTCAGCAATACCAAGAGGAATAGGGTAGAGTCTATGCTGAATCTCAAACAAATTAAATTCATCGAACCTGAACTCTTTTTGGCAAGATAAAGGAAAAGGATATGTCAGCAAGGGGATTCAGGTCAAAATGGTAATCAAGGTTCAATCAGAATTAATTCTCTACAATTTCCTGAGAAACGTTTTAGGATTTGTTTCTTCTCTCTCTCTCTCTCTCTCTCTCTCTCTCTTTCTCTCTCTCTCTTTCCCCCTCTCTTTCCCAGTTGTCCAAGGAGGTACTCCTTGGTTAGTCAATGTCTATGCATGACAGGTAGATTAAAATCATTTGATGAAAATACTATCAAAAGTGTCTTGGGCAGCAGCACAAAATGAATGGAAATTTTGTATTTATTTTGATCAGTACAACAAAAATGTTTAAAATGAGATAAAATCAATGAAATTAGAGGAAAGAGAAAAACTACCCTTTACACACTTTATGATATATGCAGGTGTATGTTCTTTTCCGAGCATTGATTTCTACACACTATTCAACCACACTTAATATTTATAAAATCCAGAATGCGTTCCTTTTCTTACAGCGTTGACTTATATACTTAAAATTCAAAATGCATTTGGAAAATATATATCTCTCTCTCTCTGTTTTTACCCACCATCTATATTTCCTCTCACTTTCTCTCTCTTTTTCTTCTCTCTCTCTCTCTCTCTCTCTCTCTTTCCAACCTCTCTCTCTCTCTCTCTTCAAAGTCAGTGATGCGGTGATGTAGGTATCTTTAGATCAGAGACACTAATCCACCCCTTTTCCTCTTTCATTTCATTTTGATTTAGAGGTTTGTTGCTTGAGGTTACCCTAATTAGGTTACCATAATGAGGGAATGAAAGATTGTAATGTGAGAAGGAACAAGACTATTTAGCCTGATCTTTCCATGTTTTAATGGTGAAGGCTTGCAAGTACTGTTATGCCAAGGAGCTAAAAGCTCTCCTTGAATCTATTGGCAAGCTTCTTGGTAAAACCAGAAATTATCATATACATGAAATCTTGGCAAATTTTGTGAGTGTTTCAGATTTGTAAAAATTTAATGCAGAAAAGTAATTTAATTACAACTTACAAAAACTGACCCCCAAAATAATGTTTACACTTCAGGATAGTTTCTTGACATGATAATCACTCTTGCATACAATCTGCACAAGTTTTGTTGATGTTGGTAGTTTCCACATAGTGCATTTTAGCTTGAAACTGGGTTTAAAATTGGGGTTGCTTCAAATTATCAAAAAGTCTCATCCCCCTAAATACTTTGGATTATATTAAAACTGATTTTTTGCACAACATAATTTTTTTTTGCTGTTGTTAATGTTTGAAGCCATAAAAATTTCTAATTTACATTTTTCATATTAAATAACTTAAAATTCCATGCTGACAGATCATAAGCTGGGAAATTGGTATGATGTATTTTTCATTAATCAACTCATTAAAGGGCTCCGGTAACTTTGTCTCAGATTCTGAAACAAAATCCTGGATTTAGCTCATGCTTCAATGATAATTATAAACCTTTAGGTCAGTCAGGAACCCCATGTCTTCTACAAGCCGATCATCTGTCTGATTATCAAGATATTTATGATTGGTAATCGAAACCAAATTTTGCGTTTTCCTAATGGTTTTCATAACACTACAGTCTATTGGGGAAAACAAGTATGGTAAAACCGGTCACTCAAAGATTTTCACTTCTTGATCGTTTTAAAGCGCAATTTTTTTAGGGCTTCAATATTACACCGTATCGCAGACACTGATAGCACGTAGGGCCATGCATCTCAGATTTAAGATTGTTAAACGATGCCTTTACACTTGAGTACCTTGAAAATAACAATATAATAAAAATAATAATAATATTCCGCTTTTATATTGCACTTAATACATCTATGATGTTTCTAAGCGTTCTACAGATATGCTATTACCCCAGTCATTGGATTTAATACTTGCCTGCACACATTGTGTGCACAATCTCCACTCCCTGGGGAGCAGTCTAGCCAGGCATTACTTGATGCTCAAAAAATGTTTGACCAACAATGACGGTCGCATCCTACAGGGTACCCATTTAACACCTGGGTGGAGAGTAGCAAGTGCAGGTTAATATCTTGCCACAGGATATTAGAGCCGTGTCGATTCAAACGCTTGACCTTCGCATCTCCAGTCAAGCGCCTAAGAGTGCGTTTAAGCTTAAATTTTGAAGGCAGAATGAGCGATTTGTAACGCTCATCTTAAATGCTCATCGTAATCGCAGTTCCACGGTGTACTGTTTATGCTCACTTCTCTGACTCCTCCAGGCAATTCTCCTTGGGTGGCCTTAATTGGCCTAGCAGCTGGATTCGCAAACGTGGACTGTGCATGCTACGTAGACCCACTAGAGGTAAGTACGTTGACCCCATTTAAACGTGTTTACAAATTGTAAACGCATCTTTTTGTGAGTTTACGATCGTGATCGCCGTTTTTCGGTGATTCTACAAAAGTGAGAAAGGACACAACTGTGTTTTAAACTAAACGCGTAACAGATGCCTGATTCTGGCCAGAAAAAGTTAAGCATAAACACGCCCTTAAACCACTCGGCCACGACACTCCTACAACTATTACCATATAATCTTGCAAATTTCCTCCTATCTTTTTAAAATTTATTTTAAGAACCATCGAGTGAAATAAAACTAGGTCCCAATCGTGTTATATCGGTACTACTGACTAGCTTCACATCCAATGAAATGTTATTGCCCTGAACAGTAGCACAATAAACGGTTAGTCATTGCTCTCTTTCTTTGTGATACCACAAATTAACAATAGGAAATAAATCTCAGATCAAATTCATTTATTCTCAAAGTCATTGATCTATATGAATGCGGTCTGACAAATAGGAGGCCATTTGGTTTCATCAAATCAGTGAGGGAAATGATGAAAAACACATCTACAAAATGGGATGGTTATTCCTCAAATATCAAATGACCTCAGACTATTTTCATGAGCGATTCTAATTGTGATTGAATTGAATGCCCTACTTTTGTATGAACTGAATAGGATGTGAGTGACAAGTTTTTATTTGTATCTCACCACAGAGTTGCTTATTTGTCAGCAAATAAATCCTTGTGTCCTGTGGAAGAAAAGAAAAGATTCTCAGAATTCACAAAACTGGAGGAAAAAAACTTTTGTTGTTGCTGCTCTTATATGATACACCAAAACAAACCCCAAAATGGTGAAAAAATATTCCCTGTTGGTTAACATTATTATTGTTAACCCTTTACTTGCCAAGTGTGTGCCATGTTACACCAAGAAGTTACTAGTAACTTCTTGGTTACAACAAACAACTGGAAATAATTAACAATAAGATTAGCAGAATGAACTGGGAGTGCAACATCTAGAGGTGTCGTGGTCTAGTGGATAGGTTGTTGGACTCTGGATCACAAGATTCACGGTTCAAGTCCCGCTGTGACACTAATGTTCTTTGGCAAGACATTAATCTACATTTGCCAATCTCCACCCAGGTGTTAAATGGGTACAGAAGGAAGGAATTCCTTGAATGCTGTGACACCGATATCGGTAGCCTAGTATGGCATGCCTTTAGGGAAACAAATAAATATATGCGACACTTTCAAAAAATATATTTCACTCAAATGTATATATTCGACACTGTCAGAAAATATTTGACAAGTTTTATTTGACAAGAATTTTATTTGACATAAATTTCATTCGACACATTGTTCGTCCAAAATTGTATTTGTCAAAAAATTAATTCGACAAAAATTTTATTCGACAAAAATTTCATTTGACAAAAATTTCATTCGACACAAATTTTATTCGACACAAATGTTATTCAACAAAAATTTCATTAGACAAAAATTTCATTTGACACAAATTTTATTCGACACAAATTTTATTCAACAAAAAATTGTATTAAAACAAGATTTTTATTTGACACATTTTGTTTGAAAAAAATGTAATCCCCAACATTTTATTTGACACATTTTGTTTTGTTCTACCAAGAACATTATTCCAAGGAATTATTTTACTTTTTGTTCGACAATGAAGGTATTTAATAAAAAAGATGTATTCAACACAGGAGCTATTCGGAGTTCCATACATATGCATGCCACAAAAAAGTTATTTGTCTCAAAAAAGTTATTCGTCTCAAAAAAAGCTGTTTGACTCACCCAGAATACATGCGATACTTTACACAACTAAACCTGCACCGTGCATGCCTGCGCAACAGGCGCGTTTACGATATAGATCCACGTCGCGGCCTATAGCCTCTGGTCAATGAACAGTGGGCAGGATTGTTTGAGGGTGATGAGAGATGAGAAGAGGGAGGGCAAAGTCATGTAGCCGGGATGGTTAGGGGCTTGTGTGTGTGTGTGTGTGGGGGGGGGGGGGGGGGGTGGGGGGCGTTAAGGGGGCACAAATTAGTGTCTATTACCTACTTTGTTCATTTTTTTCATTTACCATATAGATTGTTTTAGGGCGATACAAATGAAGGTGTGGGCATACTGATGTAGTCACCCCAGGTAAAGAGCTAGTGGAAACGAAGTAGGTAATATACACTCCTTTAAATTCCAATAACGCCACCCCCCCCCCCCCCACCACCACCACTATCCCCTATCCATTCAATTCCAGTCTACATCAATATGCCCTCCCTCTTCTCATCATCCTCATGCAAACAATCCTACCCACTGTTAATAATTAATAAAGTAGGTAATATACTCATACATGTACTGTCCGTTTTAATAGGGCTGCAGTATGTGGACACCCCCCCCCCACAAAAGTAGGTATGTAGATTCAATAACCAGTGTGTCATGTGCGTCTTAGGGCGCGTTCATGCTTGATTTTGACGGCCAGAATCAGGCATCTGTTACGCGTTTAGTTTAAAACACGTTTGCGTTCATGCTCACTTTTTTAGAATCACCGAAAAACGGCGGTCACGATCGCCGATCGTAAACTCACAAAAAAGATGCGTTTACAATTTGTAAACGCGTTTTAATGGGGTCAAGGCACTGACCTCTAGTGGGTCTACGTAGCATGCGCACACAGGTTTGCGAATCCAGCTGAAGGCCACCCAAGGAGAATTGCCTGGAGAAGTGGGCATGAACAGCGCACCGTGGAACTGCGATGAGCGTTTACGATGAGCGTTACAAATCGCTCATTCTGCCTTCAAAATCAAGCATGAACGCGCCCTTTTATACACATGTGCATGTAGAGCTGTTGAGTAGGAACCAGAAATAATTTTAAATTTTTTTTTTAAACATCACTTTATTGTTCAAACTTGCACAACAAAGGAGAAGATACAAAAGCCCAGGACAATTCCATTTTACTGGAAAATGCAGGGCATTAAAAGTACATACAGTGTATAATGTTATATAACATCAACAAAGCAAAAGTATAGGATAAATTGATGGCCTGCCTGAGCCAGCTAGCCCAGCTAGCTATGTAGCTGCGCTGCCTACATGCCGGTGCGTGAGTCCGACCAGAGGCTATAGGCCTTCCTAGTCTTCGTACCGTAAACGCGCCTGTTGTGTAGTTTGCAGGCACAAACCCTTGTCATTCGTAAAAGAGAGTCTGCACTATAAGACTACCATAGGCCATGTACTATAGCTGCTCCTGACACAACCAGTAGGTAGCTGGGCTAGGCTTCTCTCAATTATTTTTAATAAAGTGTTAAATTAGGGTCTGTGGTTGCAGACTACCTGTTGCACGCGCGTGTACTACTGCACGGTGCAGGTGGTTGTGTAAAGTATCGCATGTATTCTGGGGGAGTCGAACGGCTTTTTTTGAGACGAATGAAATTTTTGAGTCGAATACTTTTTTGTGGCATGCATTATGTATGGAACGCAGAATAGCTCCTTTGTTGAATACATCTTTTTCGTTGAATACCTTTATTGTCGAAATTTAAAAAAAAATAATTCCTTGGAATAATATTTTTGTAGAACAAAACAAAATGTGCCAAATACGATTTTGTTGAACTAAATTTTTGTCGAATAAAATTTGTGTCGAAAGAATTTTTTGTCAAACTAATTTGTGTCGAATAAAATTGTTGTCGAATAAAATTTGTGTCAAATGAATTTTTGTTGAATGAAATTTTTGTCAAATAAATTTTTTGACAAATACAATTTTTTACAAACAATGTGTCGAATGAAATTTATGTCGAATAAAATTCTTGTCAAATAAAACTTGTCAAATATTTTCTGACAGTGTCAAATATATACATTTGAGTGAAATATATTTTTTGAAAGTGTCGCATATATTTATTTGTTTCCCTAAAGGCGTGCCATAGCCTAGTGTTGTGGATATGTGCACTATATAAAGCATCCAATATTTTTTTTATCATTATCATTATTATACAACAACCTATTTATGGTGTGGTGTGGTGTTAGAACCTAAAGTACTGTTTGATCTCTTTGCCATATCATTAAGAAAGAACTCATGACTCAAAAAAACTCAAAAGGTTTGTTGAAACTGTTCATTCCGAAGCATAATGTGGCAAGTAAAGAGTTAAACTGATATGCCTTTGGCCTTTATAGAAAAGACACACATTCTATAACACATAATTATACATTTATATGTATAATCTTTCACTATCTGCAGCTGCATTTTATAACCCTTTAAGAAGATTTAACGAAAACTTGATGATAGCATTAGGTCTTTCTTCTGTCTGATGCAAATTAGTAGCGAAAAACAACAGAGTAATCAATCATATTACTGGTACTTTAGAGTCCTATCATATTTCCAGTTGGTCTGAAGTCTGCTATACTGTTTCCAATCCTCATTTTTTGAGATATACAAGCTATACTTTGAAAGAAAAAATATAACGGATGTTGGATCTTATTAAATATTTATTAATGACTCGTGGTTGAGGGTAGTGGTACCCAATGTCTTTATAGGGCAAGGCCATGACTTACTAAGAGGAAGGGCATTGGAGTGCACTGAAGAATGAATATGGGAGAATTAGAATATAATGGCAATGTGAATGGAAAGGAATGAAATGGGGGGGGGGGGGAGAATGGAACATGAAAGAGAAATGAAATAATAGAATGAGGTAGATGACCAGAGAGAGAGAGAGAGAGAGAGAGAGGGAGAGAGAGGAAGAATAGACAGTGTATGTACAACATTACACCAGTTATAACCAAGTGGCCAAGATATCTCTTACAAAATAAACCATCTACCTATTCACCTGAGTGGAGAGTGGAAAGTGGAAATTGATGGCTTGCTATAGAATGTTACTGTTGCCAGTCTCAGATTTAAACTCTCAACCATTTGAGTGAAAATTTATGATGATATTGATATTCTGGATTGATATAGTGCCTGATGCAACCACAAATCTGATTGTTTGCACATTCTCCACTCTCTGGGGAGCTTTCCAGACAGGTGGAGAGAAGCAATGTAGATAAAATGCTTTGCTTAAGGATAGCAGTACTGTGCCATGGATGGAAGCCAATAAACCATGATATATCTTTAGATGTAGAGAAGATGAGAGAGGGAGCAAGGAAGAAAGAGAAGATGAGAGAAGGAGCAAGGAAGAAAGAGAAAAAGAATGAGACAGAGGAGGAATGAACTACCCCTAACAAAAACATACAGGCCTTCAGCTACTTACATAATCAAGGTCTACTTCTGAATGAAGAAAATAAGATCCTGTTAAAGGAATACAAAGTTTTGGTATGGGGGTCATGAATTTGGTTCAAATGAACATATTAGAAGCATATGTGATCCTACATTATTCAGTGATCGTTTTCGCAGTTGAAATCGAGTCCAAAGTTATGAAATCGTAAATAATAAACTCTTTATGTTGTATAGCTCCCTCTCAAGGTCAAACCATTAATCAAGTTATAAAACAATGTGTATTGACTAAAATCGACCGATTAGCTATTCCCGTTCGGATATTATAAACCACAGCTACGTATTCAGAGATTTTCATGGTCGCAGCTACCATTTTACGGCCGTAGGCGCTATTTGAAATTTTATAAAAATTTACCGGGAGCACCTGTAAATTTTTATATTCAATTTTTCTCGAAAGCAGAAGTGTTTTAGGGGCTAAATTCTCTAGTGCTTATAATACATCCAAAGGGGCATCCAAATATATCAAAATTGTATAGAATCACTATCCACCCAATTTTCAAAATTTCCCAAAACTTTGTATTACCTTTAACTAGGTCCATGGTTAAAATAAGAAGAAAAAAATGAAATGTTAACTAAAACTAGATGGAACTTCAACTGCAAGATACATACATGTCCTGCGTTTGATGGTAATCAGTCCATCGGTTCTAATAATAATGCGATCACAAGCTATTTTTGCATATATAATGAGCCCCATGACCTTTGACCTCATGACCCCAAAATCTAATCAGTTCATTAGCTCAGCAAGATACATACATGTCCTGCGTTTGATGGTAATCTGTCTATCGTTCTAATGATGTGATCAGGAGCTATTCATGTATACATAATGAGATCTGTGACCTTTGACCTTGTGACCCCACATGACCTAAGTTTGGCAGGAATCCATTGATCCATTGATTGAAAACATAATGCCTCCGGATACTTTCTAACGGAGGCATAGAAATAAACATTCCCCTCAAAAATAAAAAACAAAAAATTAAAAATTAAAATTGAAAAATCAAAAAGGTAATACTTCCTACTTTAGTTGAGTAAAATAATTAGTAGCCGATTCATTAATATAAGCTACTGAAATCATCATCAACAATTGATTTAAAATCATACCAACTCAATCCCACTGGCAAATCATTTTTCAATATCAGAATATCAAGAGTTTGATTACACAAAAATGACAAAATGTAAAAATTAATCAATCTTTTCTTCCACATATCATTTCTACCAAGGATTGTTTCCTTCTTTCATAAGCATACAAACAAGCCAAGACCAATGAACAATTGACTGAGGTTTATGACCCATTTACCCTGACACCAAAAGAATCATTTATGATTGATGTAGAGCTTCTCACTTTGTGGTTTTCCTATGCTTCTTCACCGAGATCGTCTCTTTTGTATTTAGGGGTGAATTTTTAAGGCAGAAAGCTGTTAGAATTTGGACTTGTGAATGGGCATAATCAGATGGAATGATAGTTACAAGGTTGCACCAGGCAGAGACCTGTTTTCAGCTCTCGTTGCTCAGTAAACAAAGCCTCATGGCCTATGGTATTGTCATTGCTTTTTGGTTTGCTATTATCTCACACACAATAGCAAAAGTTTGAAATCCTGATTTTAGCCCCAAGGTTATCAGTTTTCTGGGATTTAAAAAAGAAGAAGATATATTGGTTGATAATTTTAAACACTACCGGTACACCCAAAAACCTGCAATACATATATCTGACTGAAATAAAAACTTCCAGGAGAGTCATCATTCACACCAATTTTTGGATAATGACCCCCAAAAAGTTCTATTAATTACATTTACAGTGTTTATAAAGAAAAATACCTTATAAAGGAAAACAATGGAAAGCTATAATCCTTATCTTACAGGTAATCCTTAACGCTACAGGCATACCGGTACACAATATTTGTATAAACTGTAGATAATATATTATAGGGTATTAAAGAAGAAATTTCTAGACCCCCCCCCCCCCCCCCTCAAAAAAAAAGCACATATAGTTCTCTTAACTTTACAGTTACCATCTACTTGCACTTCTATTTGGGGAGTATTTATAGAATAATATTAATAATAATATTTAATTTTTATATAGCGCTTATTACGAATGTCTCTAAGCGCTTTACAAATATACTATTACCCCAGTCATTGGATTCAGTGCTTGCCCGCACACACCGTGAGCACAATCTCCACTCCCTGGGTAGCATTAGAACATTTGCTTAAAAACATACTTGCTCACAAATTTATGAACCATAATACTGCTGTGGGTCCCATGTAGGTCCCACAAGATTTCACAAGATTAGCCAAAGGAAGGGCAAATTCTTGATGACTGGGTCATTCACTGGTCTTTGCTCTGGCAAACTGTCAGGTCAGAAAAGTTGGAGGCCACATTAATGAGAATGAAATCTATACTTTGATTTCTATTCTTTTTAAATTATTACAACATCTATAATCTCCATTATGCAGGGCTCCACAGTCCACACTAACAATTTTAGATGGGGCCCAGATTAACTTTTTAGAGTCTATATTCATGTGCCCTGTGTCAAAAGAAAATGATTTTTGTTTTTGTTTTTGTTGGGGGGGGGGGGGATCTAAACCTAGATTTTGAGACCCATGTTTTAAAGTGTTGGGCCTTGCAAATTGTGAGTCAATATTCACACAAGTGACAATGAGTCCGCTGTCCAAGCATCATATCAACACTGGAAGTTGTCCCAACGATAGTCCAGGCTCAAATTTAAAATATATCCTTCAGTTCACTGTCCTCTTTAGCAACTGTTATCTCTCTGTACGGTGAATCTTGTCGCTCGATTCTGCTTCAAGGCATGGATCTACTACGTCCATGTTCAAAGCTAACAGTTTCTATGCATTCTGTGCCCTTTTCTGCTCATTTCCTGGGACTTAAACTCTGGCAAGTCTGGAGTTACTGGAAAAAGGAGAAACCTTGAATTTTGAATTCTATCTTATGTACATAACCTGGGGGGGGGGGGGGGGGGGGGCTAGACATATTCACTGTTGAGTATGTCCTTTGACCAGGGGCGTACGTATGCAGGATTTTTTCGGGGGGGGGGGGGGGGGGTAAGAGCACATTTTTTTTTTTTGATTAGTGTTGTGGAAATAGCACTTTTAAAAAAAAATTCCTCAAGCACATTCTGATGTTTTGTTGTTCAGAGAGAACTTTGAACTTAATACATGTTTATTAGCTTTTTTATTTCTTATAGATTTTTGTATTTTCAGCATCACTAATGATCATATAAATCTCCTGGTTCTACTCAGTCACAACCATCCAAATACAATCATACATGCCAACATTGTTAAAGGTAAAGACCAGTATTGGAAATGCCCCAATTTCAAAAAATGAAATGGAAGCTCTCAGTACCAATCATGTGAAAGAATATGTTTTGACTAATACATGATGATAAAAAAAATTGCCGGGAAACCGCCTACTAATTCATATATTTGGTAAATTTGTTTCTCTCATGGTCTGTGAGAGATATAGGGTAGTCCCATATACATCTTTCTGTGTATAGTGCTTGTAACTTTACGAAGAATGTGCCAAATTTCTTATCATTTTGATGATTCCAGAACCTTGCAGATGCTAGATGCTAGATGATCAACCTTTTCTGATCGATTCCACAACGTTTCTTTCACAATGCAATCGCATGACCATAACTGGTCTTTACCTTTAAACTCATAAAGAAAGGAAAACTCATTAAGCCTGAAAGCCAGCCTACATTCCAATCAGCTTGACCACATAACCACAGTAAGGTGCCAATGCCCTGCCTACCAGGGTCTTGCCATGTGTAAGGGGCGTAAACAAACCCCCCTCCCAACTTCCTTTCTCGCCCCTGCACGTGTGGCTCTGACTGGGCCATGTGCAGAGTGACCACAGAGGGCTTCATCACTCCTTAGAATTCGGCCAGGACCTTGAAATTTTAATCTTTAGATTAATTGGAAAAACTTGGTTGTTGTTAGATCCAGGTCACTATTAAATCATCCAGCCTCATTTTTATGATTCTGATTCTGATTCTCGGAATTAACACCACCGTGCCCTGGTGGGTGTTTTTAGAATCAAATGAAATACAAACATACTAAGAAAACATTAATAAATTGTTTTGCATTTTCCATTCACATCCTCATTCATGTTAATAATGATAATAATAATAGGCATTTCTATAGCGCCGTCTATCTAGAAATTCTATTCCGAGGCACATTTATTATTACCCCGCCATTATTATTACCCCGCCTTTACAGAGCTCCAGCATATCAAGGTATAATTCCTGCCAGATACCTATTTACATCACCTTGGTTGAGTGTGGCACATGTAGATCAATGTCTTGCCAAAGGACATTAGTGCTGTGGCGGGAATCAAACCGGGACCTTGTGATCGAAAGTCCGGCGACGTATTTGTGTCGTTGTGTTGATAAATCTGAAATTACAATTTTTTAATTTTTTTTCATTTCAGTTTATTGAAAGAAAATTCGTTGTGAGAACAGTTCAAAGCCTACCCGTAATACAAACAATGGTTACATACCGTAGTATTCAAAATTATATAAAAGTATCCAATAAATTGGGGGAAAAAATGGAGATTAGAAATGAAGAAGAATTGTATAGATATATTGGCTGCTATGAAAGGCATTGCTTATTCTATAGGCTCAAGCGGACATTACATCCTGGGGCAAGCGCCATGCCTCAGGGTCATATCAGGATGTAACAGCGATGCCTCTCATAGCAGTCAATATATATTTTATATACAGAATTCACAAACAACTCTACAAAGAATTCTTACGTTATCCTTTTCTTGAATAAGGACTGGTAAAAACATCACAGAAAATCTGAGACACTGTCTGTAAATCTTTGCTGGAAAGTTGCCTGAATGCTATGATCATTCGGGAATTGCAGACAAAAAGCACTGTATGGCATCCGCGCTCACACAAAGAAACTTTTTACACGTAAACCAATGGGGATCTCAGCAAAATTTCATAAATAAAAAATCTCATAAATAATTTCCAATTATAAAGTAAAGTGGGAAAAGGAGAAATGAAGAGGCACAAGCTGGGGAAGACTACAGAGAGAAAAGAGAGGAACATTTTAAACTTCAAACGGTTTATGCAATTACGGTAGTAATAAATGAGGTGGCACCTTTTAATGATGAATCGGTGCACAATTTAAACAGTTTCTAATTCAATATATGTTAATTGTTATTTTCAAGATATATGAAATATCGAAAAAAATAGAACACATTCTTTTGAAAAGTTGCCTTACCAATCATGACTTTAAATATGAAGAAGGAGAGGTATATATGCACAGCATATTTTCCAAATCCATTGATATTTAGGATATGTTTCCTGTGATTGCTCTGTACTTCGTACCCTCGTATCAGTGGTATTTATTGCCCAGAAGAGGGACCTGTTTAACCTTTCTCTACATGGGCCTATTTACAGCATGCAGCTTTCTGCCTCAAAGGGATTAAAGAAGGGATTAACGCCTCCTAGCAGGAAGGTTACAGATTCTTGCACCCAGGGGGAGGCTCCTAATTCACTTCACCTTCAAAAAATTCAGAAATTTGGAAATGTTGAGTGATAAAACATTACATTATTTATTATAACGTTATTCGGCTCGGTGAATAGTTCCCCTTGTTTTTCTGCCTCTTACTTTGTATGCAACAGAATTCGGGGAGGTTGAAACAGCATGGTATGGAGGCGGGTTGATAAGGGCTTACCAGAGTGAGCGTTTTTCCCCATCCGTTGGAGCCTTGGAGTAGGGCTATAATTGGCTAGAGTGTTGATGTTAATATTTTCCTAGAATCTACAATGATTTTCCTCTTGGGCAGATAAAAAATGAACCTGACATTTGAAAAGAATCATAACAATAATATTTTCTTGTTTATGCTATAATAATAATAATAATAATAATAATCTTTTAAAGTCCACTCCAAATTTTATTAAACTGAAAATGAAAATTCTTTTTGCCCAATTGATCGTGAGCCCGGCAGCCACTGAGCAGCGCCAGATCGACGTTGCTCTATCCCTTTAATGCTGAACGCCAAACAAGGTAGCAGCAACTCCCGTCTTTTAACGTCTTTTGGTATTACGCGGCCAGGGTTCGAACCCACGACCTCCTGGTTGTGAGGCGGACGCTGTACTGACTGAGCCATTACACCGATATGATTCAATATAGCCTTATACTTGTAAATTACAGGTGAGTATTCCAAAGGATATGATAAATCGGCTTACATTTAAAAAGTTGCCAATTTAAATTGCTAATTAATTCACGCTCAAAAAGAAAATGATCAGATCAAGGTGATATATAATTATCTCAAAATTGTAGGCCCTATAAACTCTTCTGTCAACGTTATAGGTCAACAGTGAGTAATTTCTCAGGCAGTAAGATTAATTTGATATGTAACCAGCACAAATTATCTACCAACAATAATGCCAGTAATAACAAACTGTTAATGCAGTAAACATATGAAAAAAATGATTGTCTTTAAATTAAACAAGAACTGCAAAGGTGTTTGATGAAAGAATGATGTAGTGAGAACACTAGAAAGATGTAGCAATGCATCAACCAGAGTGCAGGGTATGATTCACATTGGTCACAGTCACAGTGATACTACTACTGAGCCAGCACACAAGATCAAGAGGGATAGAGAAAAATGTGGAAAGAGGGGGGAAAGGAGGGGGGAAAGGAGGGGGGGGGGGGTAGGATCAAGGGGAGAAGAATTTCACAGGTTAGAAGGAAAGGAGAATAGGAAGAGCTCCCGCTGAATGACAGTAGGACCCGAGTGACCCCAACCTGTGAGGTCAATAGAATCACTCTGTCTAGCTAGTATAAAGGTGATGTCAACTCTCATTGCAGCAGGTGTCATGTTAGCATCTATGACAGCTCGCCACTACCAATACAAATGGAAGATATCAATTCTTAAAAGTTGTAATCACTAAATGTATGAGCACCTCATTGGTAAAAAGGGCACTAGAAATGACATAGATAAGAATGAGAGCAATAAGCATGCATTTTGAAGGCATTTGCGGCCTGTAAACAGAACTCAACTATCCCTTTAACAGTTAACACATAGAATGCCAGGTTAAGGTTTTTTTAGGTTTCTTTTATACATTCTAGCTGTGTAAAATGATTTTCTTTGGTGATAGGTCGACTTTGTAGAGGAAGTAGTTTCCTCCAGCCTTCGAGAATCCATGAGGAGGCACAAACGCTCAGTCGGTAGAGCAGCGGTCTCATAATCTAGCGAATCGGGTTAAAAAACAAGGCGATGCACTAGTGCCCTTTGGTAAGGTATTAATCCTCATAACCAGGTCCCTCAGAGAAGACCTAGAGCCCTCGGTCCTCTGGTTGCTTACTTACAAGCATTCACACATTCTTAGCAGTCAGGTAAAATAACCACTACTACTACTATGACGTAAGCTTTTCAATCCTCAACTCAAGTATTTCATATTCAATAATAAAGGCATGAAGATAAGAAGCTATAGCACTATATGACTTTCAACAGATTCCATATTTGTTGATGATTATAATCACCTACACAGCCAATGAAAGGTTAGTTAATTGGACACACGTATCCAAATAACATATTAAAAGTATGAAGTTATTTAGTTTGCAATCTGTTAGTTATCTTTTCATATATCTGTTTTATGATCCAAAGTTCTGTTTAGTAAGTTCATACACCTTTATTTAGTGGTTTACTTAACTTAATTGACTCAGCTGATAGTAAAACTGAGTAAACATGTTGATTGAGTACTATAACTATATCATTTCAGACTGTTATCTTCTGATGATAAGTTAACTCACCGGTAGCGTCTGTTTATTCAGACTGCTGTGCTCGTTAATACAAAATATGATCATGACACCCATAAAAGATATGTTGGCTAATCCTTTTTCTCTAAGGAAAATACAAAACTTTATAATCCAAAGGAGCAAACACTCACTATGTACACAGGTTCATAACTCAATGGACAAGCTGTTTAGCATCTGTTTATTCAAAATAATGCTACGCCCCCTAAGAAAAATGATTGTGCACGTATATTCCTCTTATATATTTATCAAATTTTCTGAAAATGTTGCATCATTCAGAGTGAGGCGTGATGGCTCAGAGGTAGAGCAGTACGTCTTGTAAATTGGAGGTCCCGGGTTCAAAACTAATTTGATGCGCTAGTGCCTTTTGGTAAGCCATTTATTAATCCTCATTACCAAGTCCCTCAGAGAGGACTTGAGTTGAGGTTCTATTATCCAAACATTCAAATACAGTTATATAACAATAACAATAATAAATGTATGTTTAACAAATATCTTAAACAAATAATAGTAACAAGAAAATTGCATAAAATGCTAATGATCGTGCCTGGTACCTTTAAAGTAGAGTATCTTAACATTTAACAATTTGTGTATATATATATATATATATATATTATATATGTGAATTATTGAACACAGGTACAACTTAAGCTTCATAAGCCTAAACTTTTATAAATAGGCATTCCATATAAGATAATTCAGTAAACTATCATAAGTGTCTACAAATATAGAGTACATATTTATTGTCTAATACCTAACAGGCAAGAAGCTTGGTTAAAAGGTGACCATACTTAAAGCCATCGATCCCCTGGTTGCTTACATACTTACACGCACACACATGCTTTCTTAGTAGTCATGTAAAACAAACAAACAAATCAACCTACAATCTCCATAAAAACTTCTTCTCAATTTAGTCCTTTTATCCAGACGACAAAACTTGTACATTTTTTAAAATAGATCTACCCCTCCTTTCTACCCTGTACAAAGTCCCATTGCCTAATAAAATCTAATATCTTTCTAACATACTAACACAAAGTGGTAACCATCTTTTGTTAATGGCTAAAACCTTTCAAGCTATTCCACGCAACCCTCCTGTAAAGCCAGATAAAAATATTGTATGTGCTTGAAACCTTTGTATATAAAGTGACTCGGTAACATTATAGAAGGTTGATGAAAAAAATGCATGATTTTTGCACAAAATCCTGAAAAATTCTCAAACCACAAAGATATTCATGCGACACCCTCTAACAGTAAATTCTCCAAACCATTTTTGAATTTTCCAAACCGTTTTTCCATGAAAATAAGACATAAGACAGGCTTTAAAAAATCTTTCAATACTTATATGTCTGTAATAGTATATAGAGCCAATTCATTGCTTTGTGACGATTTACATTAACCTAAAAATGTAATTAAATTCTGATAATGAAATTGGGAGAATTAAGGAATCGATCACATCAGTTTTTTTACCCAAATCTTATCATTAATAATGATCCGTTTTCATTCAAACTTTCAGATTATCTCTTTATCTTTACTTGTACATCTAGAGTCACTACCTTTTAATATCTCTCATCTGAACAATGCAACAAAGTCTCTTTATAGCCTTGGTACAGATACGTGACATTTTTCATACTGCAAAATAGTTGAATAACACCAGTGAATTTTCACAAACACAAAAATCTCTTGCTGTAATCCCGCTCATGAACAATTTATGTTGTGAAAGTTTCTTTTCCCCCCGAGTAAATAGCAAGAAAATAAAAATGCCTAGCATGATACATTGTGGGGTAAATGGCCAACATCATTCCGTCTGCCGATGGTACATGTACTGTTACATAACCAAAAGTAGCCTCAGCATGGTTATAACCTTATGCTTTTGCAGCATACCATAAAAGTGGAGATAAAAAATTTGAATTTCACATTGTTGCTTTCATCTTCTGGAGATGTAGAGTTAGTGAAAATAAAAACTGTGACTTTCTCACTAGTTCTTCGGAACATAACACTCACTGCTTTACAATAACATTTTGCCTCTGGTATCACACAAATATTGCATGCTTTGGTGTTCAATATAAGAAATACATGAACCAACAAATTCAGAAGTTCCTGATAGATTTTGATATTTCATCAAGGCCACAGGCCGTGGTTGAAATATAATAAAAAGATGTTGAGTTGCACATGACACCCTTTCAGCCAATAGGGTACTTGCTAACAAATACCATATTTTATATTAAGCTGAAGTGGTCTGAACGACATGAGGTTGAACCTGTCACAACTGCGAGATCAAACTGGTAAGTCCTACAGAAATGTTATTTCATTACATTACACAAAATTCAGAAAGAAAAAGATTGTAGTCCGATATATCATGAGTTTTTACTGAGGATGGACAAACAGAATCAGGAATGATATTAGGTTCGATAATGAATGTTTGCTAATGTAGATTATGTGTACGGTATACAAAGTTCAGAACAAAGTTCATATTAGAACATCATTAGATTAATTGTGATGCAGAAGATCTTTTTTCTCACATAAGTGAAGAACATTTTCAAAGTCTCACAGAAGAAGAGAGTATTTCTTTAGAGGGAGAAATTTCTCACAGTGAAATTGAATATGCATTAAAGAATATGAAAAATAATAAAGCTCCCGGTCAGGATGGATTTACTGTGGAATTTTTCAAAGTTTTCTTTGAAGAATTAGGCATTTATATGATGCGTAGTATGAATTGTGCTTACACTTCTGGAAAATTATCTATCTCGCAAAATATTGGTTTGATAACATTACTTCCTAAAGGTGACAAAGTGAGACACTTTATCAAAAATTGGAGACCAATTTCTCTGTTGAATGTTGTTTATAAAATACTATCAAGCTGTATTGCTAATAGACTAAAAAAGGTATTACCTCGTATTATACATGCTAATTAAACAGGTTCTATGTCTGGACGATTTATTGGTGAAAATATTAGAATGTTATATGACATTATTGCTTATACTGAAAAAGAAAATGTTCCTGGAATGATTTTGTTAATTGATTTTGAAAAAGCATTCGATACTGTTTCTCACCACTTTCTGTATAAAACACTTTCCCTTTTTAAGTTTCGATAGTTCGTTTATAAAGTGGATAAAGATATTGCATAGTGATGCATACTCTAGTGTTATGGTTAATGGGCAAATAACATCGAGATTTCGTGTAGGAAGGGGATGTGGGCAAGGGGATCCAAATTCTCCATACTTGTTTTTGTTGTGCGCCGAAATTCACACTCTGTGAAAGGAATTTCTGTCGGTTCAAAGGAATTTAAAGGTAAAGACCAGTAATGGTCATGCGATTGCATTGTGAAAGAAACGTTGTGGAATCGATCAGAAAAGGTTGATCATCTAGCATCTAGCATCTGCAAGGTTCTGGAATCATCAAAATGATAAGAAATTTGGCCCATTCTTCGTAAAGTTACAAGCACTATACACAGAAAGATGTATATGGGACTACCCTATCTCTCTCACCAGACCATGAGAGAAATAAATTTACCAAATATATGAATTAGTAGGCGGTTTCCCGGCAAATTTTTTATCATCATGTATTAGTCAAAACATATTCTTTCACATGATTGGTAATGAGAGCTTCCATTTCATTTTTTGAAATTGGGGCGTTGCCAATACTGGTCTTTACCTTTAAGATCCTTTAGTATGCAGATGACACAATATTGTTTCTTGATGGCACAGCTGCTAGTTTCTGTAATGCACTACATATTTTGGACCTATTTGGAAACTGTAGTGGGCTGAAGATCAATATCCAAAAAACAAACGCAATTTGGATTGGGGCCTCAAAATGTAATGAAGATATAGAATTAGAAGGAAGACAAGTGAATTTTGTACATAATGATTTTTTTCGTTATCTTGGTGCTGACTTTCATGTTGTTATTGACAAAATACCAGTTTATAACTATGATAGAATATTTGACAAAGTAAAACGCCAGATGATTTCTTGGATCAAAAGGAACATTACGGTTCTTGGAAGAGTTACAGTTGCTAAATCATTACTGTTACCACAGTTTAATCATCTTTTTATGGCAATCCCAGATCCTTCAGCTAAGTTAATGAAAACCATAAAAGTTAAGTTCTTTAAATTTATATGGAAGAATAAGCCAGATAAAATCAGTAGGAAACAGGTTGTTGGTACATATGAAGAAGGGGGACTTAAAATGCCAGATATTGAGTTTTTTAACATGTCACTAAATTTAACATGGCTTCGAAGAATGGTTTTAGGAACATGTAATGATGTTAGTCATTTAATGCAATCGTTTTTAACAAAACCATTTGTAGTAGGGTTTGGTGATGAATATTTTTTTTTTTAATTGAGAGCCCCTCCCCTTCTATTGATGCAGTCCATTTGACTAGGATGAAGATGAGAGAAATGACTTGGGGCCCCGGCCCCTGAAAGGCCTGCCCCCCCCCCCTTGATGAAATTGCACAAGTGCCCTTGAGCCCTTTCCTAGGGCAACCCTGGAAACAACCAAACGAGGAGTGTTACCCTGTCAACATGTAAACTAGTTGGTTGCTGGCCCCATGACTGGCTCAATATGTTGGTGAATCTGCCCTTATAGCTGCATGTCTTAATAAGAACATAGATCCACGCAGGAATTGAAATCAGAAAACTTGCCAATAATTTCCACTTTTCATTGAGAAAAAAAATCTCGTCCATTGTTGTGTGCCCATGAAATTTTGGAAGGACTTTATCTCATTTCATGTTACTTTTGTACTTTTTTTTAAACTGAAACATTTAAAATAATTGAAAACCAGGGCGCTGGGTACTGAAGACTAGCATATAAGTGTTTACATCAGACCTGTAGGCAGTGCTTGTTTGTATCTCATCTTACCTTCCGTTACAAACTGAGTGATCTTGTTTCCTCTCCCTGATCTCTCTCTTATTTCTTCACATTGCACAACCCATGAACTAGGAAAACCCCCATAGACTCATCCTCTTGCATAGAGCTACGATCAGTCTCATTGGACTATTGAGTCCAACAGCATAACGTGTTAGCCTATGGACTTTAAAAAAAAATCATTTAAAATACATTTTTGGTTTAAACATGAATCACATTTACCCAGACATATGCTGACACTTGCTCTTTCATTGGAACCTTCATGTCCTATTGCATTCGAAAGCTTATACCCACAGTACTCTGATCAAAATAGGTCGCCAGCTCGCCATTGCCTTTATAAAGCATGTGAGACAAGTAGAACTTTGGACACAGTTTGCCATGCAAGTGTTAGGTTATGTAGGTCAATTACACAAAGGATAACAAGCATGAATTACCATTGATCAGTTCTGTTTGGTTAATTATGGCAAATTCTGAGAGTGGCAAAAATGGATAAATGCCTTGCCCAAGCTCAACCCTTGGATTCAGTTAGTGTGTGAATCACTATACTACAGCACCTCCATTAGGTAAACAAAGTTCCTACATTGGAGATAGCGTTTTCTACTTTTCGAAGGAAATATATATTCCAAAGATACATAATTATTTATTACAGATATATGTAGGAATGACTGAGCCTGATTATCTTAAGGTCAGTACACACAATATCAATAGATGCAATATTTTTTGTAGTGTCTTTTCTTTTCCCCCAGAAGATTTGAACAATATGAACAGTGCATGGATTTACTGCCTTCTAATTTTTTGAAAATTATTTGTACAAACAGGATGAGTAGGAAGTCCTTGCTTTCATTTACTTGTCTCTTCAATCAACACTTTTTCACCCTAGAAACATGGTTTTCAAAGACGTTCAGTTTAAAACATGGTTTTTTTTTTTTGTTGGTCGTAAAAAATAAACGTGTTTAAAAACGCAAACATCAAACGCTGAAAAGGGTGCTAAAAATCGCTTGAACGAACGGAAATCTCAATCTTGATTCTATAATGTCATTATCGTGGACTGCTTCTGGTTTGGCCGACACTCGACCGTAAAGAAATTCAGAAAGCCCGTGGCGAAGTTGACCTATACTTCCTGGGTCAAACTGCACAGTGTGATGAGCAGTGGCTGGGCTTGAAATGAGCGAGAAGCAGTGCTGATGAAAAATCACTTGAACGCTCTCCCGCAGTAATCATGTTTTTTAACGGCGTTTTGATTTGTGGTTCTAGCTTTTTAAAAAATTGCTTGAACGGACCCTAAATCTTAGAGCCTCTAGTTCCAACCATGTTTGCAAACAAGAACATGATCCTCTTCTAATTGCACAAGCTTAGTGCTGTAATCCACACTCTTCTTCTTTGGGAACATGCCAATACAAAATCAATTTCAGAGAATCCTAAACTTTACATCTATACTTTATGAGATGGAAGCTATCAGAAAGAGGGAAGTAATAAACAGTACAAATTTGATACTTTTATCACTTCTTTTTTAAACTTCAAAATTGTAATATGAACAGGCATTGAATATCTCAATGTAACTATTATGAAAAAACTGTTTGAATGATAATAAAGTAAGATGTGTGTGGTTTCACGCATCTTAACGCAGTTAGAGGGTTTCCATGAGTGATTTCCTGTTGAATACAAGCTTAACACTTGCCTTTTATTGAGGGAAAGTAGGGGCTGGAAGAGAAGTATACTTCATCAATTGAATTTCCAAACAATTTTTTCTTCTTTGTTAGGAAAGCTTGAAATTAAAAGAAAAAAAAATGATACAATGACAAGAATTTAACAAATGATCAATAAAAATTGAACACAAAGAGTATGTCTAAAACATAATGAGTTTTTGTTTTGCTCACTTAAAGGTAATGCAAAGTTTTGGGAAATTGTGAAAATTTGATGTATAGTAATTCTTTAAAAGTTTGATATATTTAGAGGCCCCAGAGGAAAATGATAAGCACTAGAAAATGTAAGCACTAGAAAATGTAGCTCCTAAACACTTTTGCTTTCATGAAATTTAATAATCAAAATTTATCTGTGCTCCCGGTAAACTTCAAATATTTCTAATAGCAGAAAATCTCAGAATAGCAAATCGGTCGATTGTAGTCAAGAAACATTGTTTTAAAGCTAAATTAATATCAGACTTGAGAGGGAGCTATACAACATAAAGAGTTTATCATTTACAATTTCATCATTCAAGACTCAATTTCAACCGCGATCAATGAATATTGTAAAATCACCTATGCTTCAAAATATGTTCACTTGAACCAAATTCATGACCCCATACCAAAACTTTGTAATACCTTTAAACGGGGAGGGGAGTATGTGGATCACCCCTATCAAAATCACGTTTGTAAATTAAATTAGGAAGTTTAAAAAAAAAGAAACTGGAGAGGCAACATGTTTTAAATGCATGAACATGTAGATTTTTAAACTAGACAGTAGCTATGTTCACACGGGACCATCGTAGATTTAAACTTTTTAACAACGATCCACTAATGACAGCATTCACACAAGACTGTTCAAACAATAAGAATTTAAGTGACTGACTAAAAGCCAGAAAAAGCATTCTCAAAGTTACTGTAACCTCAAAGTTCAAGGCACATAACTTTGAGTGAAGACCCTATGCAGCTCTTAGTTATTGTACTAACCTTAAGATCTGACATGATTTGTAACTTTAAGTTAACTAAACCTTTCTCAACCACAAGTGTGTCTGCATGGTCCCTATGTACGATAGCTCAGTCGGTAGAGCAGTGGTCTTGTAATCCAGTGACCCGGGTTCGAAACCAAGTCGATGCGCTAATGCCCTTTGGTAAGGCATTAATCCTCATTACCAGGTCCCTCGGAGAGGTCCTAAAGCCGTCGGCCGTCTGGTTGTTTACTAACAAGCATTTATGCTTTCTTAGCAGTCAGGTTAAATAACCACCACCACCAAAGATAAGATAACTTTGAATTTTGTAACAACGACCTTAACTCCTTAACTGACCGCCGTGTAAACGTCACTAGTGATCTGGCATGTTCCTCGCCAAAACAAGGAGCAGAGAGAAAAGAATGAAATCTCTATATCATTTTCTAAAATTTTGTAGGTGAATGCCCTCTATGTTTTATCCAGAGGAAGTAATGTTAAATCAAAGCAGAAGTTTCCAATGTTGAGTGTCAACTGTGATTTCTAGCTGCTTCTCAAGGCTAGAAGGGCCTGGCTAAGGGATGTATCATTCTATGGATAAAAGAAGAGACTCAGTAACCTTCACATTGATGATATGCTTTGCCTAGCCTTTATGGACGGCCTGCAAAGAAGAGACTTCTAAAGATAGCTTAGCAAAATTTAGTGGCACGAAAAGATGAGTTTAACATGCAAAAGACAAAATAGTTGGTAATCTTTATTAATTAAAAACACTTTTTTGACATATGTAATGTTTAGATAGAACATGTATTTGCCATCTCCATATCCTAACAATACATGTGCTCCTACCTCTACTTGATAAAGTTATGATTTCCAACTACTAATTATTTTGTGTTCCGGGTGCGTCTTTTGGTGTCACTACATTTCGCTATTAAAGCTACTTTACACAAGTTAATTCAAAACAGATTGGTTGCAGGGAAATTAAAATTGTGCAAAAAATCCTCTACTCTCTAGAGGTTCCTTCTATGAAAGGCTGAAGACATGGCAGAAAGCAGTTTGAAATGGGCTCTCACAAACTTTTAACATCTGTTATGTTTTATTATGAAATAAAAAAAGATGAAAAAACCTGCTGCCACTTGGTATTGTGGTGATGGGCATCTGCAGTTTTAGTCATGACACCTAATATCAACATACAAACTCTCAAAATAGTGAAGATTACAAAAAAAGGGAAAACTTTATAAATTGATTGAGTAGTGTTTATATTATATTATATCATATTAATACCTCTCTCATGCACTCACTGTAAAACAAGAGGCAACTACCGTGCCTATGATGTTTATGTATATAGTTTCTGGTTGTACATGATAGGACGAGGACTATGATGGTTTGATACAAGCCACTGTATGGTCTTTAGTGTGATACAGAGCCTTCATATTAAACCTAAGCCCTTCCCAGTTTGACTTCCCTCACTTGAAGATTTGTGGAGTTGATTCAGGTCACAGAACTTCTAGCAAAACTTTAAAACAGCACCTTGATAGGAAATTTTTCACTTCCATGAGAAGTTTGGATGCTTTGAAAATGATGATTGATAGGGAAAGGAAAGGATTAACAGAGGAAAAGAGAGAGGAAGAGGAAGAAGGGATAGGTGACGTGTGAGGCATGGGATAACTACTACTAGTATGGAAGCTAATATAGGCAGCATGCAATTTCAACAGCTAAAGGTAATTGTGGTTCAGAACACTTTCTAAAAATATGCTAATTGACTGAAAACAGATCACGGGTTTCTGTCAGAATAAAATGGAAATTTTATCTATCGATTTTCTTTTATGCGCATATTGCCCATTCTATTCCTGACGGAGGGTGAACTAAGAAAAATTTGGCATGTTTTGTTTGATCATATGACTTTGATTTGGGTGTGGCCAGACGAGTGGAAGTGAGTGTAATGTTATGTAATCTTGAATTTCTGCAGTTGGTAAAAAGGACGAGGTTTCAAATGGGTGATTAGACTGAGGCTGCGTTCATGCTTAAATTTTGAAGGCAGAATGAGCGATCTGAAACGCTCATCGTAAACGCTCATCGTGATCGCAGTTCCACGATGTAGTGTTCATGCTTACTTCTCTGGCTCTACCAGGCAATTCTCAGTGTGTGGCCTTAATTGGTCTTCCAGCTGGATTCGCAAACCTTCACTGTGCATGCTACGTAGACCCACTAGAGGTCAGTGCGTTGACCCCATTTAAACGCGTTTACAAATTGTAAACGCATCTTTTTGTGAGTTTACGATCGGCGATCGTGATCGCCGTTTTTCGGTGATTCTACAAAAGTGAGCTAAGACGCAACCGTGTTTTAAACTAAACGCGTAACAGATGCCTGATTCTGGCCGTCAAAATCAAGCATGAACGCGCCCTGAGACAGCCTTTGTGGTGTGTTGTATAATGCTTGCTATATAAAAATGAAAGGCAATACAGTATTCAAATTACAATAAGTCATGATATATACTATGGAAATTAAAATTCTGTTTTAAACATGAATTATCCACAGATCTTTTACTCATGGAGAAGTTCCACTTTGTGTATTTTAGATTAATCAATGCCTAAGTCATGTATGTGCTTCATGAACAGCTTTTGTTTGCCATGTTGAATCATAGAATGTACCGCAGGTGCAACACATGAATAATGATTACAGAACATGAGCACTTATTCATCTTGGTGGGTTTTACAATTTTATCAGAAATTACCTTTATCTGCCCATGTGCAGATAGTATTTACAAAATGGCTTATTCTCAAAATCGAATATGAATTGCATTTGAAAATAGAATTTCATCACTGTGCTAATTGCATGATGCATATTACATTAAAGGGACTTGATGTCAAAGACTCATGAGTGAGTTGCCAATTTGTCTAGCGATTTTCAAGTTTTTCATTAAAAACTCATAACTTTCTAATTAGTTATCCAATTCTGCTTCGATTGGTTTGTCTGATTTTTCTGCTTCTATTACAAGTAAGTTATTTTTGGAGTGGACTTGGCCTTTCATTCTTTGAACTATAATATTACAATTCAAATACATTTTAGATGAACTTAATCTTCACAAAGCAATGAATTGGCTCGATATACCATTCCAGACATTTAAGTGTTGAAAGATTTTTAAAAGTCTGTCTTATGTCTTATTTTCATGGAAAAACGGTTGGGAAATTTCAAAAGTGGTTGGTAAAATTTACTGTTTGAGGGTGTTGCAAAGTGGCAACTTCAAAGAAAACCATTGATATCTTTGTGGGTTGAGAATTTTTTCAGGATTTTTTGCATGTTAGAGGGTTAGTACAGTAGAAGGAATATAATGAGTAACATATCATACAAAAATTACGCAATTTTTTCCATCAACCTTCAACAATGTTACCGAGTCACTTTAAATATAATATAGGGAAATAATAACTAGCTGAGGTTTTGTGAATTTGTTCACTTTGAAAGTACCAAATTCAATCGATTCTAGATAATAGATATGAAATCTCTTGTATAAATGCCGCAGAGCTCATAATTAATTGTGCATTTGCTAAGAAAGCCTTGAGATTGTTTTTTAGCTACAAGTTTGTCTGGCTATTTGATTGAGAAAATTCAGGGCTCTGCTCATGATGTAATGAAAGCTAAGGAACTTCAAAGAAAAGTAACTTTGAATTTTCAGTCAAAATATCTCAATGGAAACGAGTGCCATGATATTTTGATTACAAAATTAGGAGGATATATATTGATTATTTATTCTTATAGCCGTTTATCCTGGACAATGTTTTCCCGCCTGCGGACAGCCAGATATTCATTCTGAGCAATCTGTTTCCCCCTTACTGCATGGACAGAGGATGGTCAGGAATAATGAGAGGTCACTTGATTTTGTGCCTTTTAAGACGATGTGGTAGCATCTTATTCAGTCCCTGTCTTATTTGATGAGGAAGAGACTTTCCATTAAACAAACTCAATTGAACCATTAAGAGATATTCACCTCTTCTAAATGTATATTATAGATCAGTATGTTCACAATGATTAGGGCTTTTCTGGAATCTTAAACTAGGCAATAAACAGCATCAGGCAATGAAAAAACCCTCCCCCCTTTATATCTCCTTCTTATTCCCCATCTCTCTCTTCTTATCTACCGCTCCCTCTTCCCCTCTCTCTCTCGATGCAAATATCAATATCAGGACTCAATTCTACAAGTTTCATTTCCTGAATTAAAAAACAACTTTCACTTCCCAAACAAGAAGTGCCAACCATTATAGCACAGAATCCTTCATTCAAGGAAGAGAGATTTGTTTATGCTAACAAAATATGACTTTGCTACCAAGTTTCACTTTCGGTTAGAGGTAATATTGGCAATGAGCTTTAGAGTAGTATTATGTTTAAAGAGAGCATGCAGGATTGATGTCAGAAGTGCAGGTGGTAAACCAATTTGGGGGTATTGGGATTGGGATAAAAAAATCCTACTTTCAGTTGCAAGGCAGTCCGTAATATTCAAAACAAATATGACATGATTTTAATTTTCTCCTTAAAAAAGAAAATTACAGATGGTTACTAGTCTTGATATAAAAACAGACGCATCATTCTTCTGTGGAGCCAGAAGGTATTAACTCTATGGTAAAGTAACAATTTAACGACTTTCTAGCTCTTAAGAGATTAGTCGTTAAATGTGTGAATAAACTTTCAAACTTGCATCCAAACACGCCAAAAAATGCTAAACAAGAGCCTGACTGTGATGTTTCAGTGATGTTACCAAGGCAACTACGCTTTACCAGCAAAAATGCCAAGCCCAAATCAATTCAAACCGAAGTGTGATTTTTTTGCATGTTTGACGAGTATAAAAGCTCGCAGCTGACTTCACGTGGCTTTAGGAGCGGGGCTAGCCGTCGTCCTTAAAGAAAATGATAGAACGATAAAAACAGAGAATAACATAAGAGAAGGTGATAGAAGGAAAAAACAAAAAATAACATTAGGAAAGACAAAAAGAGAAAGTGACAGAAGGAAGAAACAAAGAATAACACAAGGAAAGACAGAAAGAGAAAGTGACAGAATGATAAAAACAAAGAATTGAATAAGAGAAGGTGATAGAAAAAGAAAAAAATAATATTAATAATAAAGAATAACATAAAAGAAGGTAAAAGAAGGAGGAAAGAGAGAATAACATATGGAAAGACAGAAAGAAAAAGTGATAAAGAATAGATCGGATAATGGAAAGATTGAAAAGAAGATGAAAGATGGAAAAACAAAGAATAGCATAAGGAATGGTAGGAAAAAGATGATAGAACACAGGAAAAAAGGAATATTGTTGCTGCAACTGTAACCCACTAATCGAGTTCACTGACTGCAGTAGCCACAGCATAAAAACAGCTGATCGAAGAAGGTTTTTGCATCGGAGTGCCGCGCATGTGCATTACCAACCAAAACAAACCAAAACATCACTGATCATTTCAGTCGGTAATGTTTCCGCACAAGTGTAAACGGTTGCGCGAAACATCACAATTTTTCAAAACGAGGTATTAGAGAGTATAAATAAACATATACATAAAATTCCATAGAGACATGTCATCATTTTTTTTCTTGAAGTAGAAGAAAGAATCAAATAAAAAATACAATGGCAACAAATCTTACTCACTCAAAGACACTTCCCAAATAAAACCCCCCTCTTATCTGTCAAAATACAATTGCATAAGATTTTCAAGTGATTGATTATGTAAAGACTAATGACGACCAATAAAAAACGAGATGAATAAAGCAGAAAGAATGCATATGAATTACGAAAGCGTTTACTTTCACAAGGGATATATGCTATATCCGCCTTTTTGTTGTTGGAAGAAAGCCAACTTTGTTCTGAGTTTGTGTTATTGAAATGCTTTGAAATGAATTGAATGAATATTATTACAGAGGCTACTGAGTCAGCAACGAGATAATGAAGAAAACAGTCTTGACTAATCTGTGGTGTTATATACCAGTAAAGACTTGTGGTGACAGATAGCTAATTTCATATTTTACAATATTTTTATCATCAATGACACCTTTTGAAAAATTTCCTATTTTTAGTCCAAAATGAAAAAAATGCAATAACTATATCACAATGTCACTTTTTGAAAAACATCACTAGTTGTATGTTTGTATTATGTCAAATACTTTTGTCACTACCACCCCCCCCCTCCCACTCCACCTCACCCATGTTTGGATCTAAGGCAGACAATAGTAGATTTGGAGGGAGGCAAAACCATACCAAAACAAATTGGCATATCCTTGGTATACAATAAACAATTAGTATTTACATTTTTTCCAACTGTCCCCCCCCCCCCCTTTAAAGAAAAAAGAAAAAATCCTGGATCTACCCATGATTTACCTGTATCTCAGTGACTCTCTAGGACTAATCATCTCATGCTGTTCATCATGGTCAATGATGACTGATGATGATGACTGACCTGATGTATCAGTGCATGGGTGTCACTGTCAGGGATCTGGACTGGAGAATGGCAGGGTAGAGACTCTTGAACTAGCAAGTTGGATGGGTGGCAGACCACCAGGCCTAATGAGACAAACAGCAAGACGTCTAATATCAAGATCAATGGGTGTTCCCCTGAGCATAGACTACCTGTAGTTAGATAGGAAAGAGAAAGAGATCAGAGGAGTTTGAAGGAGGGGAGGGAGGGGGTGGGGGTCTCTCTTAGCAGACTCTACCTGCAGTTTGAGAGCCAATTAAAATCAGTGGAGGTAGAAGGAGAGGGTTCTCTCCTTAGTGACAGGAAAGTTGGGGGCAACTCCATGATAGAAAGTGGACCATTTGATCTGATAGCAAAATGAAGGTCAAAATTAAGAACCTGCAACACAATCACTTGCAGCTACTTTAAGAAAAAATAAACCTCAAGCCAAGACTATTTTAATAGCCTTGTGCATTACCTATCAAAGTATGTAACCATGACAATGACATCATCCAAATAGGATTTCTATGGGATGTACAATACAGTATCAAAATTGACCTTCAGTTGATATTTTTATGTAGTTGCAATCGAGTTCTACTACAAACCATTATTCTTCTTAACTTCTAGAAGGGATTCCCAAAAGGTACATGCTTTTCTCCATTATAGCCTAATGCAAGTCCAGATTCTGTTTGTTTTTATATATTTTTAATTCTTCAATCATCTATGTCCTCTTCCCTTAACAGATCGCACGACCCCCGAAAATACACCCATCGAAAACACTTGGGAGGGTAAGAATAAAAGGCAAGGACTGTATCTGATTTAGTGTTGAGGGTGTGTTATTTTCTCAGCAGATTAAGTACAGAACACTGAAACAGTCCAGGCAGTGGACCAGCCGAACGGCGCGGTTACGCCTCACTTTTTTCAGGCCAGAATGAGGCTTTTGATACACGTTTAGTTCAAAACACGGTTGCGTCCTTTCTCATTTTCGTAGAATCACTGATAAACTACGATCACCGATCGAAAACTCACAAAAAGGTGCGTTTTGGATCAGCGTTTCTGCGGTTCACATGAAAATCTATAACTAGCAGGACCCGTGAACGGGATGGGGTGAAGGGTTAATAGATATAATGTGCAAAGTAAACTTTGATATTTTTTTTCTATATTAAATGATGAATTTTTAATATCTAGTCTTCTAGATTCTAATGTTTATTAGATTTTTTTCTTCTTTGTTTCCTTCTATTTTTATTATATTTCTCTTGTTTGTGTGCTTTTATTCTTTTACTTCTTCTTTTTATTTTAATGCATATTGCATACACATACATGAGGTGGCCGCCTAGCTGGCCCGCATAAATGCATGCTCCTGCCGGTGCAGTGCCTACAAGGCATATCATTTAGCAAGGCATATCATTTAGCAAGGCCTAACCCGTCGCATCATGCATTTGCTACACCACATTTCATGAGTTGATCGTCATCTGCTATGTATCTCCTTGATTATAGGCCTACAGTGCTCCTGCCTATGCAGTGCCTACAAAGCATATTAAAAAAAAAGCGCCAAAACTTGACGGCCTGCCCTCACGTGCAAATCCAGATACAGATCGAGCCCCAAGTGGCCTGGAGAAGGGAGCATAAACAGTACCCCCTTGGAACTGCATTTACGATGAGCATTTAACAAACGCTCATTCTGCCTTCAAAATGAAGCATAAACGCATCAAAATATTGGGGGTGACAAGCCCTTTTTTTTAAAAGGGGGAAAAGGGGGAAAAAAGAAGAAAAAAAAGTTGAGTTGGAGGTTTCCCATTTATTGTTGGTCCCTAGCTTGGATTATTATCCTTGGTTTAAGAATATGTGTTTTGTTTCATGTACACTTCAGATTAATGAGGAGTGACTGTAAAACAAAACAAGGGAGGTAATTACATAAGAACGTGTCCTTGAATCAAATACTCACCCTGGAAAATTTCCAGTCTTTGACCCAATCTCAGGTTCCACAAATCACACATGACAAACAACACATCTTGCCTCCTTTACATTAATGATGCCTCTGAGGGTGCGTTCAAGTGACATTTTTTCACCCAAGAAACATGTTTTTCAAAGACGTTTAGTTCAAAACAAGGTTGCGCTCAAGCGATTTCAAGAGATTTGTAGGTCGTAAAAATAAACGTGTTTAAAAACACAAACATGAAACATTGTAAAAGATGCTTGAATTAAGCGAGAATCAGCGTTGATGAAAAATCGCTTGAACGCTCTCCCGCAGCAACAATGTTTTTTAACAGTGTTTTGATTTGTGATTCTAGCTTTAAAAAAAAATCGCTTGAACGCACCCTAAAATTAAGGAGTCAGGGAAGAAGAGATGGTGAATGAGAGAAAGAGAAAGCAAGAGAGAAGGGGGAGAGAGAGAGAGAGAAATATAGAGGAAGAGAAGGAAAGAGAGGGAGAAGAGAGAGAGAGAGAGAGAGAGAGAGAGAGAAAGAGAGAGAAAGTGAGAGACAGTAGAGAAAGAGAGAAAGTGAAATGACAACAGTGTTGAGGTGGATGGCATGGGGAGGGGGGGGGGGGGTAGAGAAGCGCATATTATTCTCCTTAGTGTTCATGTGACTACACTGGAATGTAACTAACCCAAAGGCAACTCTTACTGGAACATTTGATCCCTACAAAAAAGTCTCCAGTTACCATTTACCCAGGGCTAATGGTCCGTATGGATAGCTTGAAAGTTATACATTAGGCGCGTTTATACTGTCAAATACCTCATTTAAAAAAATTGCAATGTTTTGCGCTCCCATTTACACCTGTGCTAAAAACATCACAGACTGAAAAGTTCAGAGATGTTTTGGCGTGATTTGATTGGTAATGCGCATGGGCGGTCTTCCTGATGCTAAATGCTTCTTCGATCAGCTGTTTTTAAACTGTGGCTGCTGCAGCAAGGAATGCCTTGGTTGCAGCAACTCCAACATATTTTCACAGTACCCATACCAATTTATTTATAAATCATTGTTTGACTCAATTTTGACCTTACATCAGCATTTTTTACTCGCGACATTACAAAGACAAACTAATGATGCTCAATCCATACACACCGAGTCAAGCACAAACAGTTCTGCATGTATAACGGTACGTGATAAACAAGTTACTGCACGTATCCTACAGATGGGACTAACATTTCGTGAATATTTCGCCACGGGTTTGTTGATGACATTGCCTTCGATTTTTTTCCCCAAAATAACCGTGGGACATAAAATTATAAAAAAGAAATTCAGAGAGCTTTATTATACTTTGATTTATCACGTACGCAAGTATCGATGTGGTGTAAAGACGGAAAATATGAAACATACTGCAATATTTTGAGATTAAAAAAATATTTAAAAATTGCGCTTTGTTTCGCTCAGTTTTCAAATATTAAAACATGGTTTGACAACTGATTGCAATATTTATGAGTTAAAACAACTCTTCCTCTTCCATTTGGCATTTCAATCATTTCATTTGGTGGTGTCTAAAGCGAGATCTTACAGTTGAGCTGAGAGTTTCGGGATAATTCTTTTTGTGTGTGGACACGCTGTTAGCGTCAACTTTGAGTCATGTTTGTGCGGCAATATCTTCTCTGAATGCTATATGAATTACACAGTAGTGAGTACATGAGGAGAGGAGAAAAAGCAAAGATCGATCCACAATTACAGCTCAAGTCCATTTCTGTTGCAGTACACAGTGCCAATCATGAATAACAATGTTCTTATTGACAATGAGCATTAAATAAAGTCCACATTTAATATGGACTTTATAATCACTACTTGTAGTTTCATGTTCAAATTTGCAATCATTGTAGCACTCTCAAAATTTAAGTCATACGTTTATTTGATACATTTTTTGATTTGCCTTAGGATGTAAAAAGAATGTAAGAATGTAAAAGATAAGAACAATTGATGCCAATTTGAGGAGGCACCATGAATACATTTTGATCTTTTGGAAAACCCTCAATGGGTGAATTAAGATTTAATAAGAAGGCACTGTCTGGTCAGTAATAGCCCTAGTCAAGACAGAGCAGTAGTAAACACATCTCACGCTGACTGGTAGTATGCCCAGTGTCACTCTTCATTATGAAAAAGCGCTACATTCTTACAGGTATCAAATTAGTTGCTTAATGTGGATATGAGTTTTGTACCCCAGTGAGTTTTACATGGAAAAAGCGATGATTCCAAACAAAGATCTAAACCTACTGTTTGCAAATGACCAAGGCACTTGGTCAAGATTAGATTATCAATTGAATCTGGTCATATTTTATAGCTCGCTTCTTTTTCTAATGTTATTTAAAAGAATGAATCATCAAACAAGATGCAATTAAATGTTTGACACAAAATGCATACTTAGAGAAATATTACATCTTTATCTAGTAATCCAAAGTTAAAAAGACCATATAAAATCTCCCCTCCCCCCATATAAAAAATATAATAACAATATAAAAAAAATACAGGTATTTTTCTACAGATAGAAAGGAAATATGCGACTATTGCAAAATATCACTAAATAATCATCAAATTCCTGCCATCCTTGATTTAAAAAAAAAAATCATACTAATGCTTAATTGATATTTTTTATTTTACATTCAGCTGTGAATCACTAATATGAAGATAATATTGTTTGAAACTTGTCTACATAGCATTTTATCAAAGGTAGCTTGTCTTGGACATACAAAATTGAAGTTTTCTAACATCTCACAAAGTTCTTTTATCAAAAAGGCTTATCACAACATTCTAGCTATAAGTATTACTTCACACAAAGCTCCCCTTCCCCCCTCCCAAAGTTCTTTTTACTCATCCGGTCATAGTGCAGAAAAGTACACCATTTCAATAAAAGACAATTCCATTGTTAATTTATTCCTTGTATTTCATGAAGATATTGTACATAAATGCTTTCAAATTTATATCTAGCTGCTCATCGCAATATCTTAAAACCAGCAGTATGCTATCATTGAAAGCTAATCACAGTGTCTTCTTTCACACAATACAATATCAAATACCATGCAACCCGCATCGTTTCACCAGTTCAATTATACCAGGAACTAAGGATAAAAAGAAAACACGCCTCAGTCTCTGCCAGTCAAGCACCGAGGTCTCAATTTACTTTTCATGCATGCCAGCAAAACAATTTGTAATTTGAAAATGATTATGAAAATATTGTTTCTGGCTTCCATGTTTCTGGAGGGGGAAGGGCTATCGGGTATGGAGTGTAAATCATTTTCACACTTGTGCAAACAGAGGCAAAACAAGCAATTTTGCAATTATTTCTCAGTTTCTACAGTACACAGAGGTCAATACCCTTGCTCATGCCTGGTAGTAGGAGTTCCACCATGAAAAAAAAAAAAAAAACATGTTCTGATCTATTGACCAGAAATGGGAGATACGCTGAAGAGAGAGGGGGAGGAAGGGAGAGAGAGGAAGGGAGAGAGAGGAAGGGAGAGAGAGAGGGATAAAGAAAGAGAGAGGGGGAGGAAGGGAGAGAGAGGAAGGGAGAGAGAGGAAGGGAGAGAGAGGGATAAAGAAAGAGAGAGTGGGAGGGAGAGATGAGAGATGCAAAAAGAGGGGATAAACTTGAAAGCTGAAAACAAGTAAAAGTCTATGAATGATAAAGGAAGGTACACAAACTAGTGAGAAGATAATGGAAAGAAAGTGATACACAGTTTACATCTGTATACACCTGGTATCATTATGGAGGAGAAAAGTGTATGTGTGAGTGTGTGTGTGTGTGTGAGAGATAGATAGAGAGAGAGAGAGAGAGAGAGAGAGAGAGAGAGAGAGAGAAATAATGATGATTAAAATGAGTATCCCATTTGCAAATTGGGGAATCACATGACATAAACATCAGAGGAAATAAACCAATCACAGAGCTAAAGGCTACTTTCATACCTGAGGGAGGAGACTAACAATTTTGCCCCTCCCTAAGCTATTCACATACCACCTGTCATTTGACCCTATAACAGGAGAAATGTTACAGGTTTTACCTAAAAGGGATAGTTGAGTTCTGTTTCCACACCTCAAATGCCTTCAAGGTGCATGGTTATTGCTCTAATTCTTCTCTATCACATTTCTAGTGCCATTTCAGGACCTAAAATTGCTATGAAGGTAATTTTAGACCCCCAAAAGTGTGAAATTTAGCCAAAACGATCATATCAATTCAGCTCCACTTTCAAAAAAATATGGTGAGCGTTAATTAAATAATTAATTAATTAAACATAGCAATATATGGGCCAGCTGCATGGTTGTGTGTAATATAACCAACACGAAAATGCCAACTAAAAAGCCAACATCGGCATTGGCTGAAATACGACGTAAAAGGCGCTATTTCGTTTTTTTCAACAGCTTTTTCAAATTATCTAATATTTGTGGTAGTAAACAAGTATTAGAAATTGTTATATTTATGGATATTTCAGCCATCTCTGAACCGATTTTGATCAAACAAAGATGATTTTGTCATTTACATTGTGAATTGATTGAATTGATTTGATATTTTTTAATATAAAAACATTCACATCATATCGGTGTACAATTTTCAAAAGTTATATATATATATATATATTTTCAAAATTATATCTTTACTTAAGATGAGGCCTAGAGGTCTAATACTCCTGCTTGAATAAAAGATCTGCCCCCTCATGCACACTTCAATAGACCCCTATGAAAAACATCACTTGTGTACGTGTGTACGTGTTCCATCCTACAAGTAGTGATACTTCAGTTATATGACACACATCTTAGGTATTCAAGCATATGAACAATTATTTTTATTTTAGACTCACGCATACCTGCTGGATTAACAGCTATCCCATTGCCCCCAAAACTTTAATTTTTTCTCTCCCTCTATATCTTTCTCATTCTTTTTCTCTCCCTCTTTCTGTCTATGCCTGTCTGTCTGTCTGTCTGTCTGTCTCTTATAACTCTTTTACTTCCTTTCACTACAGGTTCCAGATTTTGAACATCAAAGTAATGATACTGACATAAGGCCTGACTTCATCAGCTCGAGATTGCCAAATAACCCGGTATTTTAACTATCCTGATCGCAAATTATCCAGATAATTTGCGTCTTCATTAGCCCACAGTTGCAATCAGCGAGATATTTGGAAGACTCCACTATGCAGGAACACATTTTTAGTTTCGAGTCGGAGTCTATAGCTGATGAAGATACGATTTGTAACTGCAGGCTTATTTCCAAAATCAGAAGAGCAATCTCGAGCTGATGAGGACATACCTACAAAGAACAAATGAACCAGATCATAAACATGCCTAGTCTACTCTCTCATAACCTGCAAAAATGTGTACCGGTTTGGTAAAACCAGTCACTCAAAGATTTTTACTTTTTTGAGGCACTTCACGATCATTCTGAAGAACAATTTTGTAGGGCTTCAATATTACACCATATCACGTAGGGCCATGCATCTCATATGTAACATTGTTAAACGATGCCCTTAAAGAGAAGATTTGGTTCGGGGAAAGGTGAAAAATTATTTTCTATTCAAGCTATTTAAGGAAGAGGTCTATGTAACATCTCCATTCAATACAAATTAAGGTTACAATTTTCCCCCAAATCATCAATACCTTTATCAATAACGTTTATAACATATAAAGCCAAGGTATTAAATATTTAAATACAATATATACACTTTTCTACTAACATTTCTTAGGGCTATATCTTTGTAGCAATTTCACGCAAAAAAACCTTTAAAACTAGGGCCATTTACACTTGCATCCAAACATGCCAAAAATGGCGAACCGGAGCCTGACCCCGATGTTTCAGTGACGTTACCAAGGCAACTATGCTTTACCGACAAAAATGTCAAGCCTGTAATCAGCTAACAATGGAAGTTACAAACTGATTCAGCCGAGGACGCAGGTTCAAAACTGAGTCACATCTTTCAGATGGTGACGTTTAAAGGTCAGTCCCTAGACGTAAATAATCACATCTGATTGATACACGTCTGTAAAAAACCAATACACACATGCACAAGTGTAAACAGTAGTGCAAAACATCACAATTTTTAAAAAATTAGGTATTTGACAGTATAAATGCGCCTACTTTAGAATGTATCTTTAAGACCAAAGTGCAGTCTTTTAATGGAAGGGGTGATGGTTTAGCAAGTGCTTTTTCACCAAGATTTGTTGTGATCAGCAGTTGCCTTATCCTCTAGAGAGGAGTTCATGAAATTGTAAACTGATGCCACCAATGGAATTCAAGACATAAATTCAATTGATTCACAGTACTTTTTCCTCTTTCCAGTTTGTAAAGTAATTCGCTAGCTGAAAGAGTTTAAGTGAGTTCTTATCCAGCTCAAGTCAAAGCTTTCAAGAGAAATAGGATGTGTAATAATTCATCCTGGAAATTGATTTGGCAGATATAAAGTACCAGATAAACATGTTAGCTATCAAATTGCATGAGTGGGCCTAATTTCCAGTACAGTAATAATGCTATTTCAGAGGGAACCTGTGCAGGTATTTTTCAATCATTATTTAGAAAAATATCACCACAGCTCAAAATAGACTGCAGTAATAAAACCCTGAATACATCAATCTTTCTCTTCCTTCAGTACCCCCTCCCCTATGAGGCGCCGTTTGTAAAACAATTATATAGACAAATTATATGTTATATAATCATTATTTAACAAATAATAACCATTATTTACATATAATGCAAGAAAATGTACATTTTTATTTGTATATAATTCTTAACACATTTTTATTATTTATAAATAATGACAAAGAACGTTTCATTATTTATATATAATTGCCATTATTTATAAATAATTACAATTCACACTTTCATTATTTATATATAATAAAAAGCGTATTTCAATTATATAATATATAATGAAAAGCACATTTCCATTATATAATATATAATGAAAAGCCATTTCCATTATATAATATATAATGAAAAGCGTATTTCGATTATATAATATATAATGAAACACACATTTCCATTATATAATATATAATGAAAAGCCATTTCCATTATATAATATATAATGAAAAGCGTATTTCCATTATATAATATATAATGAAACGCACATTTCCATTATATAATATATAATGAAAAGCCATTTCCATTATATAATATATAATGAAAAGCGTATTTCCATTATATAATATATAATGAAACGCACATTTCCATTATATAATATATAATGAAAAGCGTAGTTCCATTATATAATATATAATGAAAAGCACATTCCATTATATAATATATAATGAAAAGCACATTTCAATTATATAATATATAATGAGAGGCGTATTTCCATTATATAATATATAATGAAAAGCGCATTTCCATTATATAATATATAATGAAAAGCGCATTTCCATTATATATTAAATAACGATTGTGTATGCAAATGTCAATGGTTGGTAACGCCCATAATATGAATATTCATGAGCTTGACTGATATTATTATCCTCTATTCCAGGCACCTTTCCATTTTGTGTTCTTTGTGCATTCTTATCAGAAATCCTACGTGCGGTAAATAAGTCTCTGTATCACCATTCTCCTTCTTATTTGTATGCAGATTTGGTAATAATGATTGATAACTGTAATCATCCTCATTATTTTAATAAGAAATTTTTCTATCTGTGATGGAAGTATTTATGTACGATTGCCTGATCTGATGACAAGACTTTCGCTGCATGCATATTTAATGTATGACGTCACCCACACAGAGTGAGAGCTCGAAGTTTTCTTTGAAAGTTTGATGGTGAGTACAGCTGTAATTACGTTCAAATCTCGTAAATTGAATCATATTTATAAACATATCTGCTGTAGGTATGAATCTGCTGATTTGTCTGTACGTTATGAAGTGGTTTAAAATGGTTATATCTGATGAATTTAGGAGTAATCTACACTCGAACTTTTGATTCGTTATTTATCGTCGTGAGAAATATTTCAGCTCGATTGCCATCGTCACTCCTTGATCCTTGGCCCAAACTTTCGGGCGAGACCCTCTCTGAAAATTAGATACGAGTATATGGTCTATAGGCAGATCACTTCACTAGCGCTAGCTGCATCAATGATCCAAGCTTTTTGTTACGTTTAGGTCCAACTGTTGAAAAACTACTTTCATAGTTGGGTCAGAAGAAAGTTAATAGCTAACACTAATAAGCATGGTCACAGTTGACATGAGTTGTGAACAAGCGCCAAAATTTAGACCAGATACCGAGATAGTTAGACGAGTACGAGAGTAGAAAATTTGAGGACTAGGCTAGCCCTAGGCCTACAGACCAGTAAATAATTGGACTACCTGTGAACAGGCGTGGATCCAGGATTTCTTAGGGGGGACCCAAATTTGAAAAAAATCTGCACCACCCCACTCTTACATGCAGGTTCCGCTAAACGTTTCTCTAAGTAGGTGAGGGGGGGGGGGGGAGGTATTTACGATCAAGTAGAGCGTTGTGAAATTGGCGTGGTGTCTAAGGGCAAAGAATGTGCGGGGGTCAAGGGGTGGAACCCCCAGAAGCTCAGGGGTATAGGCATTTAATTGCGGTCAGATGAGCATATTAGCATACCTTATTTGTGACACTGGCAGGACACTAATTGGCGTCACTATTCTTTCTTTCTTTATGAATTTGCCATTGTCCCACAAACGCATTAAAAAGTATAATTTATTAAACATTGAGGAAAAATCTCGGAAAATTATGTCATTTCAGCAACATTTGTAAATCACCGGTATCGAATTAGAAATAAACCATGTTTGAATTATATTTGGGGGGCATCTGTCACCCCCCCCCCAAGTCCCCTTCCCCATCAGTACGCCAGTGCCCCTCCCCCCGATCTACACATAACTGATCTCCCCTTGCTTTCTTCTTTCTCTTTTTTTCTTTCCCTTTCTCTCCTATTTCCCCCTATACAAATTTAAGTTCGTCGCGAACTCGTATTATGCTCGTGGTAAGCTTAATAAGATCGTTTTTTAGGCTTTAAGCTCGTAACACGCTCCCAGGACGCTTGTAACGATCTTACAAAATCTTGGCGAGCTCGTGCACGAGTTCGCCACGAGCTCGTGGCGAACTCGCGGGTAAACTGGGGAGCTCGTGGCGAGCTCGTGGATAAAAGAGGGAGCTCGTGGCGAGCTCGTTGGTAAAAGGGGGAGCTCGTGGCGAGCTCGTGGGTAAAAGGGGGAGCTCGTGGCGAGCTCGGGCGTAAACTGGGGAGCTCGTGGCGAGCTCGGGGGTAAACTCGGGAGCTCGTGGGGAGCTCGTGGGTAAAAGGGGGAGCTCGTGGCGAGCTCGTGGGTAAAAGGGGGAGTTCGTGGCGAGCTCGGGGTTACAATGAGGAGCTCGTGGCGAGCTCCCCAGAGCTCCCCAGAGCTCGCCACGATCTCGCTGGTAAACAGGTGATCCAGCTCCCAGGAAAACAGTTAGGTATACAGTGTGAGTCCCAAAAAAATTTACACCTAGAAAATTGCTAATTATTTTAAAAATTATCTGTGAACAGTAAATTATTATACATTCTATGAAAGAGTGTTTTATCTTGAATCATTTAGTATCATTTTTGTGTGGTATGTTTGGATGAACAGGAGGCATTGTATGCGAGAGTGCAAAAATCGACTTGCGCCAAAGTTGCTAATGTGATGTTTGAATAAAACAATTGCGATATGGGTATTATTTCAGTCATTACAGATCAACATAACATCCCAAACAAAATTAATCATGCCACACATATCAAAAACTGAATATAAAATATCAACGAACATTGTTAGTGTGTTTGCTTGTGACTTTGCTTCTGCAAAAAACATATGCCATGCATTTCATTTGTAAAGTATTTTAAAGTTCCCTTCAGGATGCCAATTTCTTTAATTTATTCTATTAATATATGTACATGTATTTTTAAAATGTCTTGGGCCAAGGAAAATGAGTTCCTACTTCCTAGTTTCTTGTCTCCACCAGCATCCTTTTTATGTAATTTTTTTTTAAATAAAAAAAATATTGATCTGAAGATATCTCTCACCTGAAATAATTAAGGTAAACAAATGCATACTTTATTATTTTGATACATTTTTGAGCCTCTTTGTCAGAACATAAATTGTATATGCAATTACATTGAAAGTTCAGAAAATTTGTGTTGAAATTGAAACAATAGCTTTTTCATGCTGAAGTAACCTGTCAAATTACTTGTAAATTTAATTAAATTCTTTTGAAACTTTGAAACATTTATTTGCAGCATACCAGATTGGGAAGGGGGGGGGGGGGGTTGCCATTTATTCTGACTGTATCATATATTTAACACCTTGAAATGTCACTATCAGGTATTACATAAGAGCACACACCCAGACCTTGATTCGAGGTCAACTCCCTGTTTCTAACTTGCTCTCTCCTTATGTACATAGGATTCCCCAGTGCTAAGACACAAATCTCTATTCCTCTCTTCTCCCCACTCTCACTTTCTTGTTTACTCTCTCTTGTGGAATTACCACTGGTAGCATTCCTGATAAGAATGAATTGATGTGTTAGTTATAGGCCACTTTGGGCAAGTCTTTCTCCATCTTGCTTTTGTAGAGAGCAGACATGGGTTTTGAATGGTATTGCAGCTCCTTAGTTTTAGGTAAGAGAAAAACTAATTCCTCACACCTTATAACTAAATGTTCTACTTGTGTATTTATAGGCCAACAGTTAGGCCTACCTCTCTTATACATTTATGAAAGAGAAGTGTAGAGTAATGATTAATGAGATAAAGTATTTATTCTCTTTCTAGTGAGATATCTTTTCATATATTGGGAAGTTTGTTTCTCTATCTATATAGCACATAGTATATACACTTCATTAAAGTAACATTAGATATAATCTATGTGATAAGGTTATACTCATGTAAATATTCCTGTATCTTGACTGACAAACCCTATCATTTAGGCAACATGAGAGCACATTAATGCATTTTGTCTGAATACTGAAAACTAGTTTGCTAGCGGATATAAAGAAGGGATTGTTCTAGAGATCCTATAGTATATGTACATGTATCATTACTTGGTACCCTGGGTTGGTGAATACACTGACAAGAAGGGGGATGCTATATAGTTATTGTATGAATACCGCTTTATTAGTTTGGATCTTTGTAATATTATGAGTGATTAGAATGATGGAATAATTAACAAAATGGATAATAATATTTCTTCAAAGGCAGAGTATTATACAGTGTATTACTCACATATTTAATTTCATTATACAGTGTAATTATATAATTTGGAAATCATTTATTCATTCATATCGTTGTGTGAAGTTGTGAACCCTGCATACAGGTAACATGTATTTTACAGTAACATGTATTTTACAGGGTTTGTATTGACTCTAATAAAAAGATACTTGTTTTAAGTTATATTTTATGTTATATCTTTTCTTTCTGTATACTTTGATGTATTAGTGTTTTCATTGATTGATATCCCAGAAGTAATGAGCTTTTAACTTTCCCTTATTCTAAAGAGGATCACTGTATTCTTCACCAGCTTGCCAACTGAATTGCCCCTGCACAGCCAGCCTGCAGATGTTAACAGGATATTGGAAGGTTGATAAGTTAGATAAATATATATGCATGCCAATAGCTCAACAGGATCATCAAGTTCACCTCTATATGTAGACACAAATTAGTTCTCAATAGGGACTTTTAGATTTGCACGAAGACAATGTAGATTGCTACGGTCGACGTCCTTTTTATGCACTGCCTTCAATGGACGTCACAGGTTTCAGTCCACGCAAATCTAAAAGTCCCTAATGCCAACATGCTGTTGAGCACGCCATTAAGCTCGCAGCCATTTTTTTTCCACAAGATTGTCGACGAACTCGTTGACGAGCTTGTCGACGAACTCGTACGAACTCGTTGACGAATTTGTACGAACTCGTTGACGAGCTTGTCGACGAACTCGTACGAACTCGTACGAACTCGCCAACGAGCACGCCAACGAGCTCGCCAACGAGCTTATCGGCCAGTGATGAGTGGCATATTTGGAGCACGCCAACGAGCTCGCGTGCATGCTCGTAGCTAATTTGCATATTTGGAACGAAACGAGTTCGTCTGCGAGTTCGTCTGCGAGTTCGTCGACGAATTCGTGGGCGAGCACGCTGACGAGCTCGCGTGTTAGCGTACTGAAATTTGTATAGGGGTCCCTTTCCTTTCCCTTCCTACTCTCTGTTTTAGGTTTGCTAGGGGTAGGCAAGGGCCTTTTGGCCCCCCCTCCCCCTCCCCGATCCACACATTGCTGGCGGGATTAATCGCAACTGTTCTCCCCTTCTTATCACCCTTTTCTTTTCTTCTTCCTCTTTTTTGTTTTTTTTTAGCTCTCCTTTATCCCTTTCCCTTCCTTCTCCTTTTTTTTTATTGGGGGGGGGGGGGGGAGGGAGGAGGAGGCAAGGGCCTTTGCCCCCCCCCCCCCCCGAACTACAACTTGTTGGCGGGAAAATTGCAACTGATTTCCCCCTTCTTTTCTTCTTCCTCTTTTTTCCTTCTCTTTATCCCCTCTTTACTTTTTTTCTTTCCCTTTCCTTCCTTCTCTTTTATTTTTTGATGGGGGGAGGGGGAGAGGTTACAGCTGGGAGGCAAGGCCCTTTTGGCCCCCCGATCTCCTTTTCCCCATTTTCTTTTCTTCTTCCTCTTCTTTCTTTCCCTTTCTCTCCTTTTTCCCTTCTTTTCCTTCTCTCTCTCTCTCTCTCTCTCTTTTTTTTTTTTTTGCGGATGGGGGGGGGGGGGGCCAAGGTCCACTCGGCCGCGCCTGTCTGTGAATGTGATACTCGTAGTCGTACAGAGTCTTGTAGCTATCTAACAATTTAAAACACGATCCCCCCAAAAAAATATTCAGTCTAGACTACATTGTATACAGGGATATGTATAGTGGTGCCTGTGTGTTTCTTAAACTCTTTGTTGTCTTAGCCTAATTTGCCTCTGCTCTAGGCTCTATCTTTGAATTTTTGTTTGCTGTAAACATGATTAAGTTTTCTCTGTCATATATAGATCTAGGTCCATACCTTTTTTGCGTTTTTTCAATTTGATAGAATGAACAGTTACGAGACATGCATCTAGATCATCTAGAGACTGTAGATCAACTAGATCTGGATCAAGAAATTTAATATAAATTTCAATGTTAGATAATGAAGGAGGGCTTTTTTGGTAAAGAGAAAATCCAAATTAAAATAGAACAGTTAATTCTGCAAATGCTCATCAATGTTTAAATGATCATGCTCATTTCCTTTTATTCTAAGAATTAAATCCCCCCCCCCCCCTCTCTTTTACAGGAAAATGTACAGAGATACTTGTCGCAGTTAATGCATGCAGTACCAAATGCTTGCTTTCTGGGAGTATGTGCTTGAAACAAGAATGTCCTGGAGAAAACAGACCACCACAAGAGAAGGTAAACATATTTACTTTTGATCTAACTTGATCTGTTTAGTTTTTTTCAAGTAAAACAATATTTGAAATGAGTGAGGTCAAGGCCAAGCTGGAGGGGATGCGAAGGGCTGGTTTGAGAAGTATGTATTAATGGGATGGCTATGTATGATTCCACATGAAAAAATTTGAGGCCTAGGCCTACAATGTACATGCAAGACATTTTTATGTTACAACAGAGATACATGTATGATGTAGGTATCAATGTTTTACTTTCATTCTCTTCTCTTTTCATTCAACAGACATACATGTACAGTATGGACTATGAAGTTCTACTTAGCCTCTTCAATGAACTGCTGGAGCTGCGACTGGGTATCAAAACCTTGGTATTATAAACTTCATAACCAGTGGCGGAGATATGTTGTTAGCCAGGAGGGAGGGGTCAGTGCCCCCCCCCCACTTTTTCAAGTACCCCCAGTATGCCCCTTTTATGGCCTTTTCACATAGGTAAAGTGCCATATTACTTTGACAAGTTCCCCTATTAATTTGTAAAATTGCCCCTTCCCCATTTCACCTCTGATAAGTGCCCCTTATCCTTCGACAAGTTCCCATTATTCTATGCAATAAGTGTTCATTTTCCATTCTCATAACTGCCCTTTTTAATCTCTAGTAAGTGCCCCCTCCATCTCCTGATTAGTGCTCTTTTCATCTCTGATGAGTGTCCCATTTTGTCTCTAATAACTGCCACTTTTATTTGACACGCCCCCTTTTCCTTCCTAATAAATGCTCTTTTTTCTGATCATAAGTACCCCTTACCCTTCTCATAATTACCCCTTTTCATCTCTCATAAGTGCCTTGTTTACTTTAACATGTGCCTCTTTTTCTTTTTAATAAGAGCCACTTCCCCGTTCTCATAATAGCCCCCTTTCACCTCCAATAAATGCCCCTATTAAAATCTGATCTGCACCTCCCTTATTGTCTCGCCTACGAGCAAAAAGTGAGACATAGGCGCTGCTTTTCTGGTGACGGCGGCGGCGACGGCGTCAACATCAAAAACTTAACCTAAGGTTAAGTTTTTGAATTTTTGATATAATTTTCAAAGTTTAAGTTTTTAGTCAATGAAACTTAGACTATAGGGTTATCAAGTATTCCCAATCACGTGAGAATTCCCATTCTCACAAGGGCCTTTTTTCATTCCTGGTGAGTGCATCTTTCTGTAGGTCTAAGAAGTGCCCCATTTTCACCTCTGATAATTACCCTTTTTACATGACACATGCTCCTTTTCCCCTTATCCCTTTAGTGTCCCCTTTTCCTCTCATCATTAAACGCGCCCCTAATTTCAAGCGACTAAGAGTAACTTCCCCCAAAGTTTGCTCGCGTTTATAGATGATATAATTACATTACTTATTAAAGGTCTTTTCAGTCTTCCATTGTGAGAATGTGCTTATAACCCCATCAGGATTGGGTTTTTCCCTCTTAATAAGATGCAATTTTTTGTACTGCGACCTCACAAAACTTAAAATTTTCCTCGCTTGCAAATCAATTTTCATACCATCACACCAAACTGATACTTAAGCAATATCTTGTATGGTGTATAAAGAGAAACAAATGTTGAAATCGTCCCTGATAATGTAATCACAATGTAGGGGTATATACCATTGTCTAAAAAAATGGATATTTTCGCTTTGAGATTCCCTTTTTTTCCAGAAAGTGCCTATTTTGTTGGTGCCCCCCCCCCCACTTTGGAAGACGCTCCGCCACTCCTGGGGGGACACATCAGTCAAAAGTGCGCACAGGGGGGGGGGGAGGGGTTGAGGGGTAATGTGCCCCCCTCCGAAGCTGAAATTTTTTAACCTGGATTTGGTCAAACTCCCAATAGATAAATATCATTCACAATTCTCTTCAAGCAGTACGTGTAACTTCACCTTGCAAGCAGTATGTTTAATTTTTTAATCACCTTGTATATTAGGCCCTGTATTTCAGCTCAAATTGTTTAGTGATTGTGGACAGGCGAAGCAGGAAAATAGAAAATTTGGCCTTCATACACACAACCAGACCAGTGACACCATGAAACAGAAACACTATTACAATGATTACCGGTACTGAAACATAGTTTTCAAACTACCAAGGAGAGGTAACCAGGAACCAAGGTATAATACAATGATGCAATTTTACCCATGTTGTAGTAGTACATGGTAGTAGTATGGATATCCCGCCTCTTCTTTTATGCACATCCTTTCCACTGATATCGCAAGTTTTAGAAAAAAGGGCCCAATGTCTGCATAACTAAGCAAGGTAGGAGTTCATTAAAAACATGATGTAAAACATTAAGTATATCACACCAAAGCATCTCAATCTGACAGCACGATGTGGAGAAAAGTTAATGGTGTAGATAAATACACAAGAAATATGTTCATCGGCAGTCTAAGTCAAGCAATCATTTATAAAACTGAGGCTTTGCCAAGGCATCCATTTTAAGTATGTGTCTATAGGGCAAATAAGATGTAGTCAAGTACTCAAGTTACCACCTGTCAGCCAAGATCAAACTTTTGGAATATAAGAGTTTTGGGGAGGGGTCATCTTTTATCAATTTCTGTTTATTGATAATAATTATAACATTTGGGAATGGGCCTATGAGTATGATTTATATATTGTATAAAACAAGCAACTGTTAATAAAAGGTCTAATATACCTTGGTGCGTGTGTGGACCACGGAGTAACCATCTAACTAAAGGATGTTATATACTATTGTACATTATTATTGTTTCTCTGGAAAAAATTGCAATCATTGAGTCAGGTATTTTTTTTTTTTTAAAGAAATCAGCATGTTTTTATAATGTGTTTTATAATAAGGGTGCAGGTCATGATACAAAAAATTCCCTGGAGAAAAAAATAGTGCTCAGATTTAGCCTAAGTATGCTTTGTTGAATTTTTAAAGAAAAAAGTAATCTACAAATGGAAGTAGCAGATGAGGTCATTTGTGCTTAATATTTGACCATCAATGTTATAATCTGTAAACATATTAGTTTGTTGTAATAAAATGAATAAATTAAACATGTTTATTATCTTATATACAGTATTCCCTTCATATCTTTTCTTTTTAGTGTGCATATATGGTTGGATAAATAGAATCATATGTGGAAAAAATCTGGAAACAAAACGTGAGAGTTCAGAGAGAGAGAGAGAGAGAGCAAAAGAGAAAGGAAAGGAAATGAGAGAACTGTTTAATGGTGAGAGATGTTGATGTCGTGAAAATGAAAAATTTATAATGCAGTGAGACAGCGAGAGAGAGAGAAAAAAAATAAAAAAATTAAAAAATCCATCTTATAAATGCGTTAATCGCCTCGCCGCTATGTGGCTCGTGGGCGATGCTCTGCATCGTCATAGGGACAACCCCCCCCCCCCCTGATAGGCCCTGACAATGAAATCTGGAGAACATACAGATTCACAAGGGCTGGACTACTCGGTCTCGTGGATCAAATAAAGAAATAATGGAAGTTATTATAAAAGTATGTTTTTCTCTCTTGTTATGATAATTGGAGAAAAAAAACCTGTTAATTAGATTATATTAGTTTTAGCTTCAACTGTTTGATATTAATATGCATGTGGGCACAAATAGCAGCAACTGCGGTAAGTGATATCTACGGTATTCCTTGAGCTGCGGTAAATGATCTTATTGTATATGCCACTTACTGGTTTTCCATAGACCTGTGCACAAATGTTATCATATAATGCTATTTAAAAAAAATTCAATAGGATGGTGTACAAATCGAATATATTATGCCATTCTTTCCACTTAACTACATGTTATTCAATATCCGTGTCATTCAAACAATACAGGCAAACATTCCCTGATGTCATTAAGTTTACATCAATCTATCTTGCTTCTCTCCTTATAAACAAGCCATCTTCATTGGAATTCACATCCTGAATTCCAATGAAGATAGACACCTCTCTTGCATTGTACATGAAATATCCATTCACTGATCTCCGCACGAAGTACCCTCAATTTTACGCACAGAAAGCTCACACTAACCCGTAACCAAAACCACCCTGAAATGATGACAATATTCAAAAGATCAATTCATTTGTAATCAAGTGTGGATTTTAATTCATTTGATCCCTTGATAGTCTGGGTTCGGTATACCGAAACAGGGGAGGGAGCAGCTTGTGGCGTGGAACCATAAGGACCAATGAGGTTCTTTTGGGACATAGTTTATATAAAATTACCAAGCTGAAACCTACCCTAATACCAGTCACATAAATCAATGCTCAACTGAGTATTTGTTGCGTTTTCCTCAATCATGACTTGTTGAGTTTTGTGCAGAAGTGCTACAATCCATTGTTTGAGAATGTATATAGCGAGTAGTCCAAATCAGGAGGGTCGCAAACTCCTTCTCAACCTCCATTGTTACATCTTGATTCCTGAAGAGCCTTGTGATTTGAGATGAACTTGGGAGAAGTTCCCACGTTGTTTTGGAGGCACACGCTCCTTGTGCTGACTGCTCCTCTTCAGCAACTACTACAGACAAGTCCACTTGTATCTTTGTAACCAATTCCAATAAGCCAGCTGTTCATGAATAAAATGTTAATTGAAAGAAGAAAAAAAAATCCAATATTGTTACAAGCACTTTAAGATCTAAAGCTGACATCACAAGTATATTTCTTTTTCTTCTTTCTTGTTGTTTTTCTTCTTATAGTAATCTTCAAAGGGCTATTAGTTTTATATAAATTCACTGTTTGCTCAACAGGAGTACATTCCTTATTTTCCATGCCAACAAGAGATCCCAGATTAAAATATTACTTCTCATTATGGTCTGAAATGAAATACCATATTGCCAAACATGTATTTTATTACTAATATACTACATGTCTGAGTAAAAGATCTAATCAAACATTCCGACCATTGTTTTAAAGACCGTCAATACTACTGGGCCAGAAGGGATTAGACCACCCAGCCAGGTCACTGACAGGTGGCTATCTCATCAACTCAGCTCTCAACTAACATAAGAAAGAGAGGATCATGGGGGACCAACAGACACCGATTGGGGAAGTTTTCTATATAGAGAGAGCAAGTAGGACAGTGGGGCTTTAAGAATAGCAATTAGCATTCATAGAAATGGCATAGAATTTACATCCTTAAACTTTAAGCTTTGAAAACCTCGTTTTGATTTGAGTGTAACTTTTGAGTTATTAACAACCAAAATTTTCCAGTGATTTGTTTTTGTTTCACTTTTAGTACACAAACATATTTTTCTTTATCACACTTGCAGGATATAATCATATAAGCTAATTTGATCTTGTACTGCTAGGCTGCCCCCCCCCCCCCCTCCCCCTCTATTATACGAGTGTGAAAAAAGAATACAATTCTTTGTAGCCTTTCTTAATCACTAATCAAAATTTTGAACTTCAGTTAATGTTGTTTAAAGAATATATTATGAAAGTGAGATGGATTGCAGGTGGCAAGGGTGTATTGGTTGAGAATTGCAGGTAATAATTCATGCTCTACTATGAGCCAACTTACTTCACACACTATCATCTTGCAGCAGGGTAAGGTTTTTACAGAAATTTTAGAACTTGCAATGGGATGTACTTAAATATCAACTTTGTACAATAGCAGTATGTAGAAAGGAATTTAGGATAACCTGACTTTGGGTCTGCCAATGCTTAACACAAGCTTTATTTCATCAAGATATATGGTTATTGCTCAAGTTATGATAGGGTTTTAGATTAGCTTTTAGGGTTAATATTACGTTTAGCTATGGATCCAGGATTAAGATTAAGAATTCATTTTGTGTTACAACATAACCACTAAACAATAGAGCAGGTCGTAAAAATCAGATACACGTTTCACAAACTGGGGGTCAGCGTATTTTTAGTTTAATAATACAAAGGAAGATTTTTAAACTGCCAATGATGAGTATCAATACATACAGCTCCACCAGCACCTGGAAAATCTGATTGTACGACACTTGTTCCTCAAGACATTTGCTCAACATCAATTTCCTACGCTATTATCCAAATACTTAACTTCATCCCGGGATCCAACACTAGACCTTACCCTACACCTAACCTCAATCCCAATTGCAACCCTCGGCCTAACCCTACACATTTGACAAATAAAGCCTTGAGCAGTCGTTGCAGGAGCAAATGTTTGGTCACTCCAAATGCCATGACAGGCTCACTTGCTATGACTTTATCTGTTTCTTTACCAGATTAAAAAAAAACCATTGTAATATTCATTATTAATTACCAGTCCATTGTGCTTTGCTCCTAATATGTCAGGCACAAGAGGCCATCGCTTTCAGGTAAGGGGCAGAACATCAAGACTGGAACCTCAAGGCACCCCATGATCTCTCAACAGGAAGCCCTCCTTCTCAATCCCTGGAACAGAATTATAAACAATTCAATAAATATTAACCAAATTTGAAATAAATAGCACTATTTAATATTTTAGTTGTCTTTAACGTTTACTTTTTCAGCAAAATTTGAAGGTTGATTGCTATTTTTTTAATTGCTTGTCGTTCCTTTTCATGTATTGGACCCCCCCCCCCTTTTCCCCCTGCACATGAGCTTAAAATGTTAATTCTAAAAAGAGAAACACTTCAGCAACGTGTTAGTAGACATGTGGATTCATACATAGCCATCCCATGAATACTTCTCAAACCAGCCCTTTGCATCCCCTTCAGTTTGACCTTGACCTCACCTATTCAAAATTTTGTTTTACTTGAAAAAACTAAACAGATCAAGTTAGATCAAAAGTAAATATGTTTACCTTCTCTTGTGGTGGTCTGTTTTCTCCAGGACATTCTTGTTTCAAGCACATACTCCAAGAAAGCAAGCATTTGGTACTACATTAACTGCGACAAGTCTCTGTACATTTTCCTGTAAAAGAGAGGGGGGGGGATTTAATTCTTAGAATAAAAGGAAATGAGCATGATCATTAAAACATTGATGAGCATTTGCAGAATTAACTGTTCTCTTTTGGACTTTCTCTTTACCAAAAAAGCCCTCCTTCATTATCTAACATTGAAATTTATATTCAATTCCTTGATCCAGATCTAGTTGATCTACAGTCTCTAGATGATCTAGTTCATGTCTCGTAACTGTTCACAGGCAGGCACAGATCCAGGGGGGCCGCCCCCCCCCCCCACCCGCAAAAAATAAAAAGAGAGAGAGAGAGAGAAGGAAAAGAATGGAAAAAGGAGAGAAAGGGAAAGAAAGAAGAGGAAGAGGAAAAGAAAAGGGGGAAAAGAAGGAGATCGGGGGGCCGAAAGAGCCTTGCCTCCCAGCTGTAACCTCTCCCCCTCCCCCCATCAAATAATAAAAGAGAAGGAAGGAAAGGGAAAGAAAAAAAGTAAAGAGGGGATAAAGAGAAGGAAAAAAGAGGAAGAAGAAAAGAAGGGGGAAATCAGTTGCAATTTTCCCGCCAACAAGTTGTAGTTCGGGGGGGGGGGGGCAAAGGCCCTTGCCTCCTCCTCCCTCCCCCCCCCCAAAAAAAAGGAGAAGGAAGGGAAAGGGATAGAGGAGAGCTAAAAGGGAACAAAAAAGAGGAAGAAGAAAAGAAAAGGGTGATAAGAAGGGGAGAACAGTTGCGATTAATCCCGCCAACAATGTGTGGATCGGGGAGGGGGGGGCCAAAAGGCCCTTGCCTCCCCCTAGCAAACCTAAAACAGAGAGTAGGAAGGGAAAGGAAAGGAAAATAGGAGAGAAAGGGAAAGAAAAAAAGAGAAAGAAGAAAGGTAGGGGAGATCAGTTATGTGTAGATCGGGGGGAGGGGCACTGGCGTACTGATGGGGAAGGGGACTTGGGGGGGGGGTGACAGATGCCCCCCCAAATATAATTCAAACATGGTTTATTTCTAATTCGATACCGGTGATTTACAAATGTTGCTGAAATGACATAATTTTCCGAGATTTTTCCTCAATGTTTAATAAATTATACTTTTTAATGCGTTTGTGGGACAATGGCAAATTCATAAAGAAAGAAAGAATAGTGACGCCAATTAGTGTCCTGCCAGTGTCACAAATAAGGTATGCTAATATGCTCATCTGACCGCAATTAAATGCCTATACCCCTGAGCTTCTGGGGGTTCCACCCCTTGACCCCCGCACATTCTTTGCCCTTAGACACCACGCCAATTTCACAACGCTCTACTTGATCGTAAATACCTCCCCCCCCCCCCCCTCACCTACTTAGAGAAACGTTTAGCGGAACCTGCATGTAAGAGTGGGGTGGTGCAGATTTTTTTCAAATTTGGGTCCCCCCTAAGAAATCCTGGATCCACGCCTGTTCACAGGTAGTCCAATTATTTACTGGTCTGTAGGCCTAGGGCTAGCCTAGTCCTCAAATTTTCTACTCTCGTACTCGTCTAACTATCTCGGTATCTGGTCTAAATTTTGGCGCTTGTTCACAACTCATGTCAACTGTGACCATGCTTATTAGTGTTAGCTATTAACTTTCTTCTGACCCAACTATGAAAGTAGTTTTTCAACAGTTGGACCTAAACGTAACAAAAAGCTTGGATCATTGATGCAGCTAGCGCTAGTGAAGTGATCTGCCTATAGACCCTATACTCGTATCTAATTTTCAGAGAGGGTCTCGCCCGAAAGTTTGGGCCAAGGATCAAGGAGTGACGATGGCAATCGAGCTGAAATATTTCTCACGACGATAAATAACGAATCAAAAGTTCGAGTGTAGATTACTCCTAAATTCATCAGATATAACCATTTTAAACCACTTCATAACGTACAGACAAATCAGCAGATTCATACCTACAGCAGATATGTTTATAAATATGATTCAATTTACGAGATTTGAACGTAATTACAGCTGTACTCACCATCAAACTTTCAAAGAAAACTTCGAGCTCTCACTCTGTGTGGGTGACGTCATACATTAAATATGCATGCAGCGAAAGTCTTGTCATCAGATCAGGCAATCGTACATAAAAACTTCCATCACAGATAGAAAAATTTCTTATTAAAATAATGAGGATGATTACAGTTATCAATCATTATAACCAAATCTGCATTCAAATAAGAAGGAGAATGGTGATACAGAGACTTATTTACCGCACGTAGGATTTCTGATAAGAATGCACAAAGAACACAAAATGGAAAGGTGCCTGGAATAGAGGATAATAATATCAGTCAAGCTCATGAATATTCATATTATGGGCGTTACCAACCATTGACATTTGCATACACAATCGTTATTTAATATATAATGGAAATGCGCTTTTCATTATATATTATATAATGGAAATGCGCTTTTCATTATATATTATATAATGGAAATACGCCTCTCATTATATATTATATAATTGAAATGTGCTTTTCATTATATATTATATAATGGAATGTGCTTTTCATTATATATTATATAATGGAACTACGCTTTTCATTATATATTATATAATGGAAATGTGCGTTTCATTATATATTATATAATGGAAATACGCTTTTCATTATATATTATATAATGGAAATGTGCGTTTCATTATATATTATATAATGGAAATACGCTTTTCATTATATATTATATAATGGAAATGGCTTTTCATTATATATTATATAATGGAAATGTGCGTTTCATTATATATTATATAATCGAAATACGCTTTTCATTATATATTATATAATGGAAATGGCTTTTCATTATATATTATATAATGGAAATGTGCTTTTCATTATATATTATATCATGGTAATACACTTTTCATTATATATAAATAATGGAAATGTGTTTTTCATTATATATTATATAATGGAAATACACTTCTCATTATATATAAATAATGGAATGTGAATTTTAATTGTTTATAAATAATGAAGTCTGAATTGTAATTATTTATAAATAATGAAAATGCGTTAAGAATTATATACAAATAAAAATGTACATTTACTTGCATTATATGTAAATAATGGTTATTATTTGTTAAATAATGGTTATATAACATATAAGTTGTCTAAATAATAGGTTTACAAACGGCGCCTCATACTCCCCCTCCTTGCTTAGGATGCATGGTGCTACAATCACGAATGCAGTAGTACCGGATTGAATGTGAAGAAAAGCCTTTTGGAAGTTTGAAAAATGCAAGCTAGTAGAGCAAAACAGTAGGATTCTAGTGATTTAATATTCAGCCACAACATAATTGTTCTATTCATAAATAACGGGAACACATGCCTTTGTGGTTCACCAGAAAAAAACTAAACAAAACAAAGCAATTTGAATTTCCTTGCTTCTTTCTCCATTAACCATCCAAATTCATCACCAAACATGGGAACAAGAACCACAGGCATCCTACAACATTGTGACAAATTAATGAGATGAAATAATGAAAGCAGGCAACCATGAAATTTATATTTCATTCTCAAACAAGCCAAGAATGACCTAGAATTCTTGTATTGAGAACAAGGATACTTCTGATTAAAGTGTAAGTCCAAACAAATCAAGCGTACCCATAATTTTGTAGATCCATTTAACCACATGTATACCTCGCAAGGTTCTTTTGAAGGAATAACTGAATGTGTGATTTTGAACTTTTCCTGGTGAATCGTTTGTTTTGGCCGAGGAGACAGCAAGACTCCAAGGCCACGTGTGAGTGTTGTTAAAATGGGCTTTGGGCAGGAAATGGATTGATGAATGAGAGGCAAGGACTCCCCCCCCCACCCAAACCCACTCTCCCCACCATCACCACATCCCTCATTCCTAATCATATTTTCATTGAGACAGGGAAACATACAGCGTGTCCACACACAAAACAATTTATCCCAAAACTCTATAACGAAACGTCGTATAAAGAATCATCATATAAATTCCAGGATGTCCACACATAGAAGAAAGTACTCCTGAAACTCTATAGCAAAATGTTGTATAGGTGCGCAGTTTCCTACTGCGATCATGAAATGGAAGCGGAAATGAGAGGTCAGGTCTCCTTTCGCTCGAGGTCACGTTAAGCCCCACCCAGTTATACCGTTCTAGTTTGACTAGTTATACTAGTTACGTCCTCACACAACACATTCCGTGATTAGGTGTGATTAGGCGTGATTCTTTATACGTCGTATAACGAAACGCATGCCTGGGCATCGTTTCATTATAGTTAGTAAGCGTCCACACACACAATTTCATCGTATAAGACTATCCCAAAACGGTAGACCTAATATCATGCCTAATCACGGAAAAATGTGTGTGTGGACACGGGGATATATGTGCAGGCTTGTTTATGGTGGTAAAGAATATTGATTTGTTCATGAGAGGTATCATTTGGATCTGCTGCAGAATGAGACTTCTCTTTTTTTCACCACAGAGCTCTATACGAACTTAAATCAGCTCTTCTCATTTTTTTTCTTCAAAAATAGGATGTTTCACAACTTCAACTTCAACAGAGATATCCAATATTAATTGATTTGATTGTGAATATCAAAATTAAAGTGACATATGAGCCTGAGGCAATGTTTGAGAAAAATATTGCAACATATAGGCATAATAAGAAAGTCATGGAATTATCTTGAGCTAAGATTATCGAATACAAGATTCTCATTGTAGAAAATTAGTTACATGTACGTATTAAACTGAAGTAATATAGGAATCTATCATTAGAATATAGAGATCTTAAAAAGAAAATTTCCTTCATTTGTACTCAAGGTCTATTATGAGTATCATGTCCATAAATACTTTCCTAAAAAGAAAAAATGTTGTAAAGGGATATTTTCAGTCAGTTTGTATCCAACAAATGATCGGACAGAAAATATTATATTCATTCAGAATCTTATCTCAAAAGCAAGGCCCTCAAGTGCAAGGGAGGTTATTAAGTGAGATTGAAATAGCTATGTGGTTGGTTGGTGTGTGGTTGGGATGGCTTGAGGCTATGGTGAATGACCTCTACTCATATACCACTCATATGTCTCATTGCACTTCAACCACTTACCACCCCCCCCCCCCCTCCAACGTTCTCTCAAAACTCAACTAAAATGCCCTGTTTTTGTATTTCTTTACAACCTCTTCATAATAACCAAGTTATCATCACCCCGATGTATGAATAGAGAAGCTTGGTATCAAATGTTTTGAGCGACAAATATACACTGGATATATTTGGTATTCATCACTGTGTAAATGACTAATCTTCTCAGAATGGGAGTCTACGGGGGATAGATTACCACCCCTGAGGGACCAGCTAAATGAGGAAGGGGGTAAATGAGAGAATGGATAGGGGGGCCTAGAGGAGATGGGATTTCCATGGATCTATTATGATTAGTCTGTACAGGAAACTGGGGGATGTATATTCAACAATTTGCATGGGAAACAGGTTGATTAGGGTTGTGGAGAAACAAGAATGGGAGAATAGGCCCATTTACACAGCCAAAAAAACCTTCTTGAAAAACCAACGTTTTAAACAACATGCCATTTGCACTACTACAAAAACCCATAAGAAACCATCAGTGTTCGATAATTCTTTATTTTTATTTTTTTTGTTGTACGCATGTGCCACTTGTTACATGTGCTAGCACGGAAGGTAGGAGAGTCACATAACAACAAAAAACAGACTGATTTGCTGGTGATTCGAAAGCGAGCATTTACACAGTAAACACCAGTGACAGTTTCTGCTGCCGTTTAAAAAAACGACACTCCAAGAGACAGATATTTCTAGATAAAAATTGTAGGAGAGGAGGGGGGAGGGGGGAGGGGGTTGTCTTTATGGGTAGTTGCTTAGCAACTTCTGACAAAACTCCGGGATGTGAGAAAAGACCTGACGTTTTTCCTTGCAGTGTGAATGCAGCTAATGAGAGAAAGGGAGACCATGTAAGGGTTAGGAAAAGAGAAAGAGGGATCAAAGTCATGAGACAGAAAGAAAAGGAACAGTCAAATTCTCACTCATTTCATAGACCGGTCTTTGTTACAGTAGTGTAGTGGTGAGTGTGAAGCTGAAGACACAACATGCCAGGAAGCGAAATACCTCTGGACCGGTTTGCTTCCTAGACTGCTCTAGACCGCTCTAACAAGCAGTGTGAAGACAAACTGTCAGAAAGAGTTCTTCAATCAGAAGCAAGTGAGATTGGGGTTTATAGAGAGATAAATGGAAGATGAGACAGATCGAGTGAGAGAGAAGAGAGAGAGGGTAGGAAGAGGAGAGAGAGGATAGGAAGAGGAGAGAGAGAGAGAGAGAGAGAGAGAGAAGGGGGAGATGTCATAAATGATCACACTTGATATTAAGAAAACAATATATGTTCTAAAAACAAAAAGTATAGGCTGTAAACAAACTGTCCCTATTTTCTGTCTGTTCAGGAAGGGAGGGGCATGAGAGAGGGGGCCCAGCTGCCAAAAGAAAAAAGACATCAGGTCCTGTTTGGTTCCAGTGGGCAGGACACCAGACCACAAACCACAAGGTTTATTGGCTCAAATAAATACTATGTAGTATCAGGGCTTGTACACATATCCCTGGTAGTATGTACTTTATCCCAATAGTAGGTGTATTTACACTGTCAAATACCTCATTTCTAAAAAAAATGTGATGTTTCGCGCACCTGTTACACTTGTGCAGAAACATCACCGACTGAAAAGCTCAGTGATGTTTTGGCGTGTTTTGGTTGGTAATGCGCATGCGCGGCACTCCGATTCAAAAACCTTTTTTGATCAGCTGTTTTTATGCTGTGGCAGTCCAGCAAACTCGATTGAGTTACAGTTGCCGCAATTCTTTGTTTCTTTTGTTCTACCATAATTTCCCTACCGTTCCTAAATAAATTCCTAGTTTTTCCATCTTTCATCTTCTCTTCTGTCTTTCCATTATCTAATCTTTATCATTATTTCTAGTTGTCTTTCCATATGTTATTCTTTGTTTCTTCCTTCTTTTACCTTCTCTTATGGTATTCTTTGTTTTTATCATTCTATCATTTTCTCTTTCTATCTTTCCTAATGTTATTCTTTGTTTCTTCCTTCTATCTCCTTCTCTTATGTTATTCTTTGTTTTTATCATTATATCATTTTCTCTTTCTGTCTTTCCTTATGTTATTCTTTGTTTCTTCCTTCTATCACCTTCTCTTATGTTTTTCTTTGTGTATATCGTTCTAGCTAGCCCTGCTCTTAAAGTCAAGTGACCTAACATCGCGATGTTTCAGCTGCGAGCGTTTATACTAACCAAACATGCCAAAACATGCCAAAAAAAATCACACTTCTGTTTGGTATGTTTCAGGCTTGGAATTTTTGCCGGTAAGGCGTAGTTGCCTTGGTAACATCACTGAAACATCGCGGTCAGGCTCCGGTTTGGCATTTTTTGGCGTGTTTGGATGACAGTGTAATACTCTCAATTTTGCCCAACAGAACCATAATCATTAGGTGATGGCTGATACCCATTTCATAGTGCTTCTATCGGAGTTACACCAATGAAAATACCGATTGAATTTTCCTTATGTAAACAAAGGTGAAACCGCCGCTTTCCCTGCTGTCCTTTTCATACTGCGGGTGAAAGTCACTTGCTGTGGCGAGCCCTTAACCGAAGTGACGAATTATTGCACAATTATTAAGCCTGCGCCCCACCTAGCTAGCATGCAGCATATGTTCAACAAAAAGTCAACAAACACAGCTGGTTTCGAAAAAGTGCGCATATAGTAGGCCTGTCTTCACTATCTCGAGATTGCCAAATATCCAGCTAGTTGAACTATCCCGATCGCAAATTATCCAGCTAATTTGCTTCTTCATCAGACCAAAGTAGCAATTAGAAGGATATTTGGTCAGGATTGTCATCCCAAGATATCTTGGGATAGTTTGCAAAATATCCCACTATTTGTCCTGTGCATTTTCACTAGACCGAAGATTCGCAATACGCGCTAACGCTGAGCAAAATATCTCGAGCTAATTTCTCAAGGTCGAGTTTCAAGTTTCGAGGTTGAATCTCAAGCTAATGAAGAAGCGATTTGTAACTTCGGGATTATTTCCCAAATCAGAAATAGCGGACTATTTGGCAATCTCGAGATTGTGAAGATGCGCCTAATGCGACCTTTGGCCGTTTTCTCCTTAACGCATTCACAGTGGCTGTTTCATCGGTGTCACACCGATAGAAAGAGAATTTCTCCTGCTCTTGAGCAAGAGAATTTAGTCGCTCTTTCTCTCCTTTTCATCGGCTATTCTATCAGCTTTTTCTCCTCTGTACCATTCATAGTGGCCGTTTCATCGAATGCGTCCGGATGCATCCGATAAAAATCAGGCCAGTTTGAAAGGGGTATGAGACATCTTTTAAAAAAATAAGGTGCCAAAGAATTCATTTGGCATATATATTATTGTATTACCAATATCTTTTTTGATACTTGGATTATGGATAGACTAGAGAAAAATAGGCAATGATTGTGGAGAAATTAAGAGAGCATTTATGTAAAACATAGTTGCAGAAATAGAATCAGTCAAAGGCGATATCAAGTGCCTCAAGCATATCACAAATAGCATGTACAACCATGACAATGATATAGGCAAGACAATAAGCGAGTTCACGGTTGCAGTCTGAGCATGAGCAGATCAAGGTCATTGCAGAACAAATTGTGAAATACACGGAGACGAAATACTGGATACGTGCTCATGAAAGTTATGTAATCGTTATTCATTCTTGCACATTCAGTGCAATCCATGATACACAGGTGGATGTATTCTTTCAAAGAGGAAAACAAAGGCTATGTTATATAGCACCTTCATCGCTGTAGGAATGATTATTTCACAATGTACAAAGTGGGACCTCTTCATGTTTTGAAGATCTGTGGATATTCGGGGTCATTGCAGTAATGTGCTAACCGTGAACTGGTCTATTGATATCGAATTGTTGTTTAGTTGATTACTGGTTCTTCACGTATTATCAGGATTTTTCTCTAGTACCAAGGAGATTTAGGTGTCCTTGTGCTGGAACAGAGCCAACCTCAGTGTTTCTCACCTGGCTCTGATTATTTCTGATACTCTTTTCACACTGGTTTCGCTTAACCCCGTACTTTGCTTAGCCCCTTACTATCCTTAACCCCGGACTATTTTTTTGGCTTTTCACACACACTGTTTTTAGTCCCGTACTAGCGCCTATTCCGGAATAAGAAAATTCCCGCTGTTCTCACTGCATTTCGTTAACCCTGGATATCGTGTATGTTATGATCGGACATACTTCGCATCTGGCCAGCTGCGATACGCTCCATTGCGTAGTACCGGACTATTTTTGTTCTCATTCATTTGCTTAGCACCGCAATTGCGGGGTTAGCAGGAGTTAGCACCACAATTGCGGAGTTAGCCCTGCTATTTTGCAGGGTTAGTTAACCCCGTACTATAGGTGGGGTTAGCCAACTTTAGCCCACTTTGGTAAAAACAAGTCTGAACAGAAAGTGGAATAGGCTTAACCCTGTACTATAGGTGGGGCTAAGACCCCCCTTAACCCCACCTATAGTACGGGGTTAAGCAAAATATTGCCAGTGTGAAAACAGTATTAGAAACTTTTCTGTCATCTCAAAGCCTGAGGCATTATTATCCCCCAATTTCCTCCCAATTTGGATTCATGAATCCCAAGGACAAATTTGTTCTTCGTGAGTTCTATCAGCCTTTTCACACACAGCTAAAATTCATTGTATCTATAGAGCTCAAAAGTTTTAAACAGCTTAAAAGAAAAATTTCCCTGTGTGAAAGTCGTTTATATGATGTTCGGATAGATACAAAGTTGCGATTCATATGCAGGCTGTAGATACGAAGTCCGTATCTAGAGAGCTTGACATTTTGTGTGTGAACGGTTATATGTGTTTAAACTGGATGGAGCATGCGCTTTTTTTTTTTATGACCTGACCTTCGATGTGCAATGGCACTACTGTGCATCTTAAGAGCAGTTGTTAATCACAAAACGATTAAAGATCGCACCAAAATTTCTGTGTGTGAATGATGCCGCATTTAAAGTAGATTACTTTAAAGCTCTTTAAACAAGTTTGGTAAAGGGCCTTTATCTTGTACAATAAAATACATTTCAAATAGCCATGTTCACACTTAAAGTTTGTTGGTTTGTGGCAAGAACACAAAATGATATTGTTTAATTATTTACATTATCACATCTTTTCAAAATGAAATTTAGGCCTATAATAACATTCTGCAAAGTGTTTCTCACATACTCATGAGCTTTTTTTATGCCAAATTGTGTGCTCATACTTTACAAAAATGTGAAGGTTGGAGCACATTATAGTTGCTGGAATCTCATATTTCAAACATGTATAACTCTTCTTATTGGTCTGATTACTTTCAAACTTTTGCCCCCCAGTTCTCTTATTTTTCTTCCTTGATACAAATGAACTTATTACAAGGGTTGGATTGTCCTTTAATTTAACGAGGATGATATTACTAATAGCAGGATAACTGTATATTCAATTATTCCCTTGAATGCTACTGGCTCAATTAACACTTTTTAATGAGCATTTTCAAAAGTAATCTATCCTATTTTCAAGAAAGTGTTAAGAGGCTTACAAAAAAACATCTTGATTTCGACCTATTCTCTATTTAATAGTCCCAACTATTTTCTTTCCAATCGTGAACCATTCTTCATTTAATGGTGCAGCTATTCTTTATTAAAGAGTGTAATTATCTATATAATAGGGAAAACATTTCAACATATATAATGTAGTTTGGGAATTCAAAGTATAATAATTGTTACCCACAACAAAATAACATTGGATGTTTTTACCTCCCTCAACTCCCCCAAATAAAAGGACCCTGTTACCCCCTTAGGTAGAAGGGCAAAAATAAAGGGGTGTTATAAGGTTTCCATTTATTCATGAAATAATCATGCAATGAAGTCCACCAAAGCCTCAGGACTGCATTATTCTACTCCTCCACCAACACTTTTATGTGGGTTCCAACTGTACTTAAAAGTTCTAGGTATTTCTTTCATGATTAATCTTGCATGAATAATCAAGCAGTTATTAGCTGATAACAAGGACAAGCTAGAATAATAAGGCTTTTTATACTATTAGCACGGATACAGGTCAAAATAAACAAAACATACCCCCCCCCCCCCAGTCAATCCATCACCTCTGGATTTCAACCACTCTGAATGTTGATGAAAAGATTTTGATTTTTTGGAACCTTGCTTATGATATTATCTATTCTCAGTTGTCAAGTTTAGTCTCTCCAGTTCTAAATGTGGGGTAAAATCATTTTGAACTAATCTAAGAAATAGCATTCAGATTTATAAAGTACAGATGCACATTTGAACTAACCATCTAATTTAGGGTGTCATACATTTGTAAATGGGTTTAATCCTCAACATAACCTGCATTTACACTGCAACCAATCTACCGGCACACTTTGGTAAGATACTGATTTTTGCTCACTTGACTTTCATCACTTCTGTGCTATTGCATAGAGGCACCACCGAGTAGCGCATGCACAGTACTCACAAAATAAATCGGTATGAAGTAACGTTTTTTAATGGGTTTTTACAGTAGTGTAAAAAGTTGTCCCCCAAAATCAGATTTTTCAAAATGATGTTTTGGATGTGTAAATGGCCTTTTTGTAATCCTTCTGTTGCAGAGCTTGTCTGTTTCAATAAATCATCTGAATCTATAAAGTGTGGGCCAAGGATCATCTCAAACCAATGAATAGATTGATGACCCCCACTCTCCAACAAGGGCCATCTCAAACCAATGAATAGATTGATGACCCCCACCCTCCAACAAGGGCCATCTCAAACCAATGAATAGATTGATGATCCCCACCCTCCAACAAGGGCCATCTCAAACCAATGAATAGATTGATGACCCCCACCCTCCAACAAGGGCCATCTCAAACCAATGAATAGATTGATGACCCCCACCCTCCAACAAGGGCCATCTCAAACCAATGAATAGATTGATGATCCCCACCCTCCAACAAGGGCCATCTCAAACCAATGAATAGATTGATGATCCCCACCCTCCAACAAGGGCCATCTCAAACCAATGAATAGATTGATGACCCCCACCCTCCAACAAGGGCCATCTCAAACCAATGAATAGATTGATGATCCCCACCCTCCAACAAGGGCCATCTCAAACCAATGAATAGATTGATGACCCCCACCCTCCAACAAGGGCCATCTCAAACCAATGAATAGATTGATGACCCCCACCCTCCAACAAGGGCCATCTCAAACCAATGAATAGATTGATGACCCCCACCCTCCAACAATTAAGGGCCATCTCAAACCAATGAATAGATTGATGATCCCCACCCTCCAACAAGGGCCATCTCAAACCAATGAATAGATTGATGATCCCCACCCTCCATAAATAGGCCATTTACACTGCCCCCAAAATATTGAAAAACAATCTGATTTTTAGACTTTATGCTACTGGGAAAACCCATGTGTAGAGGTGTTGTGGTCTATTGGATAAGTCACCCGACTGCAGATCACAAGGCACAGGGTTCAAGTCCCACCGCAGCAGTAATGTCCTTTGGCGAGATGTTAATCTACATTGCCCCTCTCCACCCAGGGTGTAAAACTGTAAATGGGTACCGGTACCAGATATGCTTGAGCACTAGTTACTTTGGCAGCTGGGCTATAACCAGGGTAATATTTGTAAAGCCCCATGAGCGTCATTATTATTATTATAAGTAACTGTCAGTGTTGGATAATTCTGTTTTGTGGGTGTGCGTGTGTGTGAGTTGTGTGTGTTTGCCACTTGTTGCTGCCCTGCATAATTTTGTAGGCGTGGAAGCGAGGACAGTCACATGACCTAAAACCAGAACCATTCACTGATGCTTTGAGAATGAGCATTTACACTGAAAGAAATGGTGAAAACATTTCTGCTGGCACTTAAAACAAGGGAAACGCTCTCGGCGGTCTCGCCTGCATAATGCAATTCAATATGATAAACCAGAACGTCAATGACGTAGCGCTCATCCGCATCTCGCAACAACAAATATCGTAAATTTTATGTGGCACACTTTTGAACTGGTCAAAAAATTAAAAAAATAAAGTACCATAAATAATCAATGGAGCAAAATCTCACAATTCTGTATAGAAGTTTAGTGCTCCAAATTTAGCTCTACCAGATAAGGCAAACCAAATCAAAATCAGTCAAGAAATGAGGGAAAAGAAGCAATTTTTGTTATTTTAGGAATAAATTTGCATAAATTACCATAATTAATTAATGGAGAACAATTTCAAAATTCTGTGTAGAAGTTTAGTGTACCAAAGTTAGCTCTACGATATAAAGCAAACCAAATCAAAATCGGTCGAGAAATGAAGGAGAAGAAGCCTTTTTTTTTTTTTTTTTTCCCCTAAAAACAAAGACTTATAACATTCTCACGACAAATTGCTGCGCAATACAATCTCATACCATACCTACGGTGGGGTACGGGCGTGTGTGAAGTACGCAACGGTAATGATGAAATGCTCAGATCCTCATTAAGTTAATCTAAGCAATTCATCATTAGGGTCGCTAACTTCACACACGCACGTGCCCGCACCCCACCGTTAGTACGGTATGCGATTTGAATCCTGTGAAAAAGCATATATTATAAAGTCTTTGTTTTTAGGAAAAATACTCAAAAAAATATAATAAAATTGACACAAAACAGGGAACAAACAAAACAACTTTTAAATCATAACCATTATTTGAACAATTGATATTGATTGTTGGTATGTTTTAGTAGGGTATCTCCACATCGGAGTTACGGGTCAAAGTATGGATATGATTCTGAATTAGCGTTGATTTCTTTTCAAGATATTCTTTTCAAAATAGTAAACACTTGTCATTCTCAAACCACCCCTTTAAAAAAGATATTATGAAAAGAGAAAGAGAGTGATGTTACCTACAGTATTTAGTAAGAGGTCAGTGGGAAGCCTACAAAGTAGATTGAAAACAGGAGGTCACAGCTATTCTATTGGAGGGTGTTGTGGTCAGAACGTTTTGTTGAAATAAAATTGTTTTGAGGAGCGAGGAGTATCCCCATCTATTCAATTGTGAAACCGCAAACCACTGACTGGATTTTGATAAGATGGGACAATCAAAACTACATTTAATCCAGAATTTCCTGCCCCTATTCTAATGACTCTGCTAAGAAACTTCCATTTTAAGATAAACTACTGACTGAATAATTTAAATTCAAATTCAAATGGTAAATACATAAGTGTATATTATTATGATGTGGAGATACTTGTACTTGGGTGATGAGGAATTTCATCTACAGGTGTCTCTCTCCACCCGGGTGTAGCTATCAGATACCCTCAAGAATCTGTTCATTTGCTGCAAGTGCTACTTATTGGGTACATGGGGAATTATGTCTGAAGCATAATATAGTTAGACGATTATGCAAAAAACAGATTATCATCATCATTATACTCTGAATGTATACTTAATGCTTGACTTAAGTCTTTCCTTCTTGCAGAAGTTTCACTCCATCTGTTTCCATGGAAACATTCCCAACTGAGGAAGTCCTCCAACTCTCATCTTGTTTGTGTCATCTTCATATTTTATCAATCATTCAAAGCAATGATTAACACAAGTAAATAAAAAAAACTGGTTGGGTACAAATGGTCTGTGCCCCTCTATCTCTACAACTGGGCCCTGTGCCATGATTTAAGTAGTTTATAACAGTTACTGTAACTTGTTATTGATAGCAAGTTTTATGAAACAGGGCCCAGTTCCTAACAAGGAAGGAAATGGAGAATGAACAATTGGACAATGCCTCTGAATCTACTTACTATCAAATGACCTGTCATCTTTCCATCTTTACTCATATTAACAGACACCATCAATGAGAACAGAAAAGAACAGAAAGAAGTTCTGGCCTTCTGCAACCAATTTGCTTTTAATGAGGAGTTCTTGAACTTGAGATCCAAGCACGTACATCACGTGAAACACAAACTTTATGTATTGTCATCAGAAGTGAATAGTCAATCATCCTTCACTTCCTATAAAATGCCTCTTTATGAAAACCAATATTTTCTTTTCTCCATTGTCAGTGTTAATCATACCATTCATATTTTATGGCCAAACCACAAAATAATGATTAATGCATTACTTTTGATGAGATTGTATCTCTTTTCTTCTAAATTCCATTGACAATGGCTTGTTTTGGTTGGGTTATTCCTCCCTGGGTCAATGACATTTTGTAGAGAGAGGGAAAGAGAGAGAGAGAGAGAGAGAGAGAGAGAGATAGAGAGACACACACACACACACGCATACATACACCACACACATATAAGAGAGAGAGAGAGAGAGAGAGAGAGAGATAGGGAGGGGGTAGGGGGACGGGTGGAGGGGGGGGGGGGAACAATGTACAAGTTTTAGTAGAATCATAACTAGCACATGTTTATGGAATCATCACAGTTTGTCTTACCCCCCCCTGTTTATCTTTACCTCAAATCCTATTTTTGCCTTTTTCTCTCCTTACATTTTCTCTACCCTACACATTTTTCCAGGCAAATTTTATCATCTGACTCTTCTATAAATAAACAAAGATTATTTATTCATATTATTCGTTGAAAAAATAAACATTTATGAAAATAAAAATTTATAGGAAGGTCTTTCAGTCATGGAAACATTCTTTTTCAGAATCATTGACATTAAATTAGAATAAATTACAAAAATAATAAGTAAGGTGTAGGCCCTACTGTTACATTCTTCATGAATTCAGCTTTTAAACGTTGCTTTTATGACCAAATGGTGAAGAGAGCACCATGATAACATAGTAGCACCTTATTTCAACTTTTTATAACCCAATAATTGAACATTTTGAGAGACAACAAATGCGCAAAGCTGAAGATTAGAACATAATACACTCGTATTCATATTTATAAGAATTCCATCATGATTAGATCACCTAAGATATTGAAATAATTAAAGAGACAGGCCTATAGTCTGGTTAACATAATTTAATGCAGTTTGTGCCATAATTCCTAGCATATATAGCACAACTGTAGGTGTGTTTATGCTCAACTTTTTCAGGCCAGATTGAGGCTTTTGATACGCGTTTAGTTAAAAACAGGGTTGCGTCCTTTCTCTTTTTCGTAGAATCGCTGATAAATGCCGATTGTAATCGGCGATCGTAAACTCACAAGAAGGTGCGTTTTGGATGAGCGTTTCTCCAAAAAGATGTTTTTTTGGGAAGCATAAGCGCACAATCATTTGTAAACATGTTTAAATGATCTAATCATAAACGTGTTCCTGGTTCACATGAACATCTATAACTAGCAGGACCCGTGGAAAATCCACTGGATGGGTGGGGGGGGGGGGGGGTTATTAGATGATATAATGTGCTAACGAAAATAAATTTAGATTAAAAAAAAAAAAAATTAAAGACAATTTCTATGTTGGATGATATATTTTTAATATTTAGTCTTTTTTTTTCTATTTTGAGATTATTATTTTCCCTCTTTTTCCTTCTATTTTTCAAAGTTTATTTCTCTTGTTTGTGTACTTTTATTCTTTTATTTCCGCCTGGCCTGCATAAATGCATGCTCCTGCCAGTGCAGTGCCTACAAAGCATATCATTAAGCAAGATGCCTAACACGAGGAAGGCCTAACCTGTTGGATGATGCATTTGCTACACCACATTTTATGACTTTATCGTCATCTGCTGTGTATCTCCTTGATTATAGGCCTACAGTGTTCCTGCCTATGCAGTGCCTACAAAGCATATTTTTAAAAACGCGTCAAAACTTGACCTACCCTCCCGGGGTCAACGTTCGCCTGGAGAAAGGAGCATAAACAGTACCCCTGTGGAACTGCGTTTACGATGAGCGGTTCAAAATGCTCATTCTGCCTTCAAAGTGAAGCATAAACGCACCCTAAGCTAGGCTATTAACATCATGAACTAGCTTCATAGCATGCTATATATGGCTATCACAGTACTGAGTTGGTTTAATTCATAATGAGATGGATCACTTTGGCTGTAAGTAAAGGGTTTATTGTGTAAATGGGTTCAGAGACCACTGCGAGGAAACACTAGACATTTTTCCCAAAGGCTCTTTACTCCTATTACTGTCACTATATCAATAACCTCACATTTCCTTCCAAAATAACCTCAAGAAAATGCCCAAAATGACACAGAATGCTTACTGATTTTCTCTTCTGCTCTCAACCTTGTTTCCTGCTAAATCTTTCCTTTTCTCCTCTCTCTCTCTCTCCCCTCTCTCTCCTCCTCTTTCTCTTTTTCTCTCTTTTCCCCTCTCTCTTTTTTCTCTTTCCTTTTCCTTTCCCCCTGCTTTCTCTCTCTCCCTTTCCTCTGCCACCCCTGTGATTCTTTCACCCCAAAATCTCTCTCTTTCTTTCCTTCTCTCTCTCTCTGTGCAACCTGACCAATGTTTTTGTTATGAATGGAAATGGACTCCCTGGGAACTTTGGGATACAACTCAGCTCATTACTGTCACTCTCACATCCACATGACTTCCACAAACAAACTTTCGTAGTGATGGCTAAAGTATTTGTCACAACTTTGTGGTTATGGTATCCAAGTCTTCATAGGGTGGTCCAAGGCTTTAGCAACCATGACACATTAATATATATATGATTACAATCAGTTTGTGTCACTATTAAATTCTCAGTCATGAAAACTACTGATGAAGACTACTCGGTAATGAATCATTTGAGCACACTCTTCCTAGCTTTCATGAAACGTAATCAAGTTGTAATGGGGACGATTGGAATTAATTCAGAACCTCTGTCCTCGAAACTACCTTCTTCCACTTTCAAAACTAGCATTTGTACAACATACTATCTTTTAAAAACAGTAAACTCCCTTAATTATTGGACATTTCTCCAGACTCTTGGCTTCCACAAAGTTTAATGAAAATTAAAGAAAGGTTTGTAAAAAATTTAAACCAACAAGGTTGTTCTCATTTCTAATTTGAAAATCTATTAATTGTAATCATTGAAATAACTGTCTGTGTGGAGCCAGAAGCACATTCAGCGTGTTTCCACAGAAAAAAAGTGGAACACGGATTATCTTTTCCGGCATTGAAATACCGTGTCGCCGCGACACGGTATTAAACCAATCTGTTTCCACAGAGCGCAGCATTCCGATTAGCCACGGTTCCGTGTTCCAAGTCAGGCAAATACCGTGTCAATCGGAAGTCAAGATTCAACCTTTGACCTCGATCGTGGATCCAGATCTACACAGGATTCCACGCTATTCTATTGTGACGTACATTTTTCATTGTTACGTACAGCGCGTATATAAACATATTATTGTATACGCTGCAGTGGTGATTGGGGCTTCGCGCGCTCTGACGATCCGCCAGACACGGTTTGTCACTGTGTGTTTCCACAGCGATTTCACAGGGAGTTCGTTGGGATCGACAAGGCAAGAGCCACCTACCAGAGGTGCAGCCAAAAAAATGCACGGGGGCAGAGGGCGGATTCGCCCCAGAAACACCATAAACAGCCCCCGAAATAGGCTCAAAATCCGATTTCTGGGGCAACATCAAAAGGTGAAATGATTTCAAATCGCCCCCGGAACGATTACGAGCGGCCACGCGCTCTCTTCTAGCTTCGTATTTATTGTGTGCATTTCTTGGTCCACGCGCTGAATCCCCGTGTAAAATTGTATACACAAAAATCGGTCATAAAAAAAAATCGAACCATATTCCATACCTTACCTGGCTTACCATGTCGCACGCAAGTACGCCAAAACACATACATTTTCGCAGTTGCAAGATCGAGACATAGCGTAGGGGTCTAGTTTTTGGCGGTCAATTTTGTTTTGGTAGATCATATTAGCTGAACCTAGACCTAAACATCGCCAAACTGCAATCAATTTCCATCATGAAAGACTGGGATGAGCTTCCTTCAAATGTCATTGAGCTGCCCACATTGAAGCAGTTCAAGGAAGCCATCAGCTGCGAATAGTCACAGCATCATCATTGTTTTTATCCTTTTTATCATTTTTTACTTGCACCATAAACATGTATATATTTCAGCACAAATTCACACAAGCCGTCCACCGTCGGCAGAGGATCACCCTTGTCTAGATGCTGAACAGGCTTTGACAAGTAGCAGAATAGAAGTGTGTGAGTTAAGCTGAGCTGAGCTAGCTGAGCTCGAGTCGAAGAGATTTGACACTTTGAAATTGTTATCTGTTGGTTTGCATCATTATTGCCGCGATTCCAATATAGTTTCGTGAATAGATGTACGAAACCTGAGCTTAGAATTAGTAAAAGTATTACTAATGTCAACGTTTTTAAACGACTGTCTGATTTTCATGTGAAAATTTTACTTTGAAAAATGATTATCGAAATTCATGGCCAGAAATAATCACAATCTAGGGTCTATTGATTATGTTACAGTTCTTGCATCAAATCAATGCATGAAAAGTTAGTTATTGAACTAGAAAAAGGGGTTTCTTTTTTAATAGGCAATTATGAAGCAGGAAGCCCGAAACCTTAGCCTACTAAACAAATCTCAACAAACTGTAGGCCTATCCTTTTATGAATTAATGAAAAAGTAGCCCCAGAAAAAAGAGCCCCCGAAATGGAAAAAAGAGCACCCGAAAGTTGAAAAAGTAGCCCCAAAAAATTTCCAAAAAATTTGAAATGGAGCCCCCGAAATGAAAAACTTAATTTTTTGCCTGCAGAGGTGGATCTGATAATCCGTATCTCGGTCGACACGGGTCGACACGCTTGTTTTCAGAGGAAAACTGACACGGTATGACACAATATTACACGGGTAATACCGTGTCAATGTTTTCTGTGGAAACACGCTGTAAGACTCATTCTCTCATATCATTTTACCCCAGAGTTAATGCCTTTCTTGCTCCAAATAGACAACAAATTGGTATAAGGTAGACGCAGAGACCTGAAGATGACCAGTACTGAGTGCTTACTACTGTAGATGTTGAAGAAGTGATGACATTTTAAGGATTTTCAAGGACATTCTCAGCAACATGTTATTAATACATAGCAGGAGATGTTACCATCATTTTCATAGCCAAATTATGCTACGTTTACACTACGTTCCCGGCGGCCACGTTTCAGGCCACCGTGGACGTAACGGGATTGACGTAACACAACGCGGGGGACCGTATGGGCAGACGTGACAGGCAATGATTGCCATGGATACCGTGTCAGATTTTTAAACTGTCAAAAATATTTGCCACGGCAGTCACGGTGCGGATGAGAAACCTAGTAGGCCGTAGTAAAATGGGGTAAACGTAACAAAACGTGACAGTCCGTAATAGGCCGTAACAAAACTTGGAGGTGGTCCGTAGTGGGACAGGAGGCCCGCACATTCTCTGGCTTATCACGGTCTTTTCAAGTTTTGTCACGTTCTGCCACGATCAGAACGTGAGAAACGTGAGGGACCCCAACAGAACGTGCATGACGGGCCGGGAGGGAACGTTCTGGCATCCGTGGTGGAACGCGGGCCGAACCGTATTGCGCATTGGAGCCTCTGGGAGTCAGCAGCCCCTTTCCCTGCACGGCCCGTCAGGGATACCTAGAAAGACCATGAGAAAACTTGACAAGACCTAAAAAAACTTGAACACAGAGAAAAATATTGCCAAAATCCCACGGCGCACTATGTTTCGGGCAAACGGGGCTGCCCGGGCCGCCGGGAACATAGTGTAAACGTAGCATAAAAAGCCAAACAAAATTAACTTGATGACAAATGACAGTGTCCATTACCCATTTACATTGGGCTGGGAGAGTGAGAACCATCCTTATTACTACTAATGAGAGATACAACAAACCTATATGTATTCCCAATTGTAATTATTGAAGATTGTGTGTTTGATCATTTTCTTACAAAAAAATTGCAGTTGAGATTCAAAACTTATATACTAAAAAGTATTTGGTACTTATTAAGAAAGTAAGTAATACAAATATGTGGGAAAAGCTACAATAAGATATGCTTTTCATGTGATTTACATATCTTACTTCAAATAGTAAGTAAGTTAATAAGAAATAAGAAATAAGCTCCTGCAGTATTCTCCTGAAATGTCATCTGTAATTTCTTGAAGTATGTGATGAAATATAGAATTTACAAAAATTCATAACAAAATAACATTAACACACGGAAGAGTGACAAAGGTATTTAATACATTAAAAATTAATATTCAGATCATATTTGGGAGCAATGACTTATCTATAGCATTTCAAAATAATTGTTTCAACTCGTTTTCCTTCCATATTATAGGTTTTAGCCTGTACATCATTCTTAGTAGGTCCATATGTTCGTACTACGTAGAGTTTACTTTGTGTGTGTGTGTGTGTGATAGATACTACTGTATATGCTGACGTCATGCGATATGTTTGGTGATTGGACGCTACCATTTCGGTAGAGAATTCCAGTCGGAAACAAGGGTTAACATAAGAAATTCAAACCAGATTACTAAAGGCTACTTGGCTGGGCCACTCGCTCTGCCGTTCACTCAGGTTTTTGTGATTAGTCTCTTTTAAGTCGCTCGGCGTCTATCAGACATGAGGCCTTGTCTAAAGGCTAGGTTAGGTGTAGTGTTGGGTCGAGGGTTGAAGTTAAGATTTTGGTTTGTGTAGGATATTGATGAGGCGCAATTATCGGAGGAGCATGTGTCTCCCACTAACTAGATACGTTCACACTCAAAAATATTGTACTTTCCCAAACATTCAACATCAAATTATCTGATTCAGTTCATACTTAAACAAATTGTATGCAGAGCATTTAAGTCCAGACATCAGACAAAAAAAGTAGCAGTGAAACTGCAGGCTACCACAAGTGATTGGCTAGACTCTTTGATGGGCCTAAGAAATATCCCTAGATTCTACTTCCATATCAAAATGATTTTACATACTATCGATCGTCCGCCCATAAGAAGGCCGTAACTGACATTAGCTCTTATGGCCTTCTTGCAGGGAGCAGAGGATTGATTCATCACACAAACCACCTTCTAAACCTGCTTCTCTTATTCTACATCATCAATTCTTCTCAAGAAATTTTTGTTTACACATGATATCTTTCTGAGCTGAAAGTCTGAGAACATTAGCACGGTAGAAAGAGGGTTATACTGCGAACTCTTTAGTGTGGTTGCACATTCTTTACAATTTAGTTTGTGTAGCCTTCAAGGTTTGTTGTATCTGATGGGAAGACCAAAGAGGAAATAAGCGTGTCATTAACCTGAGATGAATGTTATGCTCATGGTGATGGTACATTGATTCTCATGCTTCATTCACTCGCGGTTTCACCATAGAAATGTAAAGTTATGGTATTATTTTATAAGCATTAGCTATTTATGGATTCTCACAGAATTTCAATTTGCCATGCATGGAGCTGTAAACATGTATCAAAGAATACTCTTTCTTGAAGTTGTGATAAATACCACAAGAAACACAATTTCACATCACAACATTCTTTAAATTAAAGACTACACTGATTGAAAGTTAAACATGAAATTGAATTATGATTCTAAGAGTAATTCTTACTCGAAATCCTTTTTCAGAGCATTATTACCATCAATTGTACGATGCAGTATGGAGCTCAATGATATCTGTGGGTCATACAAATAACCCCGTGTCCACACACAACATTTTCTGTGATTAGGCGTGATTAGTTATACCGTTTCGCGATAGTTATACTGTTTCGCAATAGTTATATGATGAAATTGTGTGTGTGGACGCTTACTAACTATACGTCGTTTAATGAAACGTCGTATAACAAAATGATGCCCAAACCTGCGTTTCGTTATACGACGTATAAAGAATCACGCCTAATCACGCCTAATCGCTGAATGTGTTGTGTGTGGACGTAACTAGTATAACTAGTCGAACTAAAACAATATACCTGGGCGGGGCTTTACTTGACCTTGAGCGAAAGGAGACCTAATCTCTCATTTCCGCTTCCATTTCATGACCGCAGTAGCAAACTGCGCACCTATACAATATTTCGCTGTAGAGTTTCAGGATTACTTTCTTCTGTGTGTGGACATCCTGGAATTTATATGATGATTCTTTATACAATGTTTCATTATAGAGTTTCGGGATAAATTGTTTTGTGTGTGGACACGCTGTAACATCCAAAACAAAATATAATGTACAAAACTGAAGGCCACCTCGATTACACATAATAATAAAGTGTACATCTGATACTAAAACAAATAGATCATCTTACATCTCTTCCTCAAGGAAGAAGGATTAGTCTCAATCACCATGCAATGACCAAGGTCCAAAACCACTACAAAGGCTATAACACACTAGACAAGAGATGTGAATGGGAAATGAAACTGAAACTATTGTTATGTTAATAAGCATATACATTGTTTTAATTGAATTTAATCTCTCTCTCTCTGTCTCTCTCTGACTTGCTCTTGAACTCTCAACCATATACCTCTACTTTTTAGTATTTCTCTCTCTCTCTCTCTCTCTGACTTGCTTTTGGACTCTCAACCATACCTCTCCTTTTTAGTCTTTCTCAGTCTTTCTCAGTATCTCTCTCTCTCTGACTTGCTTTTGGACTCTCAATCCTATCGCTCCTTTTTTGTCCCCCCCCCCTCTCTTTATATATATATATTGTCCCTACTTTCACGAAGTGACGGTAATGAATGAAAATCACATACAATTTGCGTGCGGATTTTCCTCACTACCGTCACTTCGTGAAAACAGGAACGATATATATATATATATGACTTGCTTTTGGACTCTCAAACATATCTCTGCTCTTCTCTCTCCCTTTTTCTCTCCCTTTTTCTCTCCCTTTTTCTCTCCGCTTTTCTCTCTCTCTCTTTCTCTTCCACACTCTCAAATACATGGATATAATGTTTGTTACCTTACCTTATGTAAAATAGAAGTTAATGCCCTAATGTTTCTCAACATACCAACAACAACAAATGATCAAAGGATATGCAACCTTGTTCTCACTCATCCAGGTGTGTTCAGAGCCTGAAGGGTGTTAACTCTGTTGTGAATAATACAAGTTAATTAAGGCCCTTCTGGCTCAAAACAGACAGTATGTTTCCTCTCATCATATTATGATAAACAAAGGACTTATTTGTTTTGAAAGCCAATATGGCGTTAGCTCTGTTCGGAAGGATATGAGTTAGAGCTTTCTGGCTACAAAAAGTCATTATACTGATGATCTCCAGATCTAAAAATTGCAACTGATGCCAATTGCCATATGATGTTGCTAGGCTAAATGACACCACAGTATAATGTATTGATACCAAACGAACTCAATTTTATTTGCTTAGACTAAAAAAAAAAAAAAATCCCCAACAGATTTGTTTGAAATGAAATATTGCTGCGGTGGTGGTAAATTGATGGGACTGCTGAAGAGTTGAATAGGTGGATGACTCATTAAACTCAATGTAGCATGAGAGATAAGTAAATAGGACGCTTACCAGTAGTAAACAAGCTTAATCCGCTTTCATGCTTTACTTCATTCAAAATCAGGACTCAGTCAGTACCACCGTTTCTTTCTTTCTTCCTCTTGAAATGAATTGCTTTGGGGGTACAGGTTGTTATTCAGGTTGAAATATTTTTCCAATAGAATGAAGAGTACGGTGAGACAAGATTTTTCTAGAGACATGTGACAAAAGATTGCTTGACGTATTGAGGAGGTACTATTGTCTGGTATATTGATCTATCACATCACATTATATCACTATTCTATCTATAAAATAACAACAAAATCACAAGTATTTTTAAGGAGCGGGTCATTCAAATGTTGTAAGACACGTTACTGTTTGATATTTAAGGGCTATGATGAAATATAAATTATATCTAATCTGTGTGGTATATCAAGAGAACCAGTCAAGTACTTCTCTCTCTCTAAAAAAATAAATGTACACACACTTGCATGTGATTGTCAAATATTTTCTTTTTTGTAAGGGTTTTGGTTCAATTCACCATTCTTATCTTTATGAAGAAAACATGTGCCTTTTTACCTAAATCTTCTTCTCATTGTTAGTAGTTTTGTTTTTTAAGTACCTATTGTACTGAGATCTGAAAATCAATGGAAAGTGTCTCTTTAAACCCATTTACACATTTAAAAAAAACATTTTGAACTGGAACTTCGACTGCGCGCAGTCGAAAATGATGCCTCCGTCATAGAGCAATTTTACAAAACAAAACAGAAGAAATTTTTCATATTCAAGTTCAATTGTAATCCATTAACAGGTTCTGAGAATATTGTGATTACAAGCAATTTCTCATATACATATATGACCATTTGATCTTTGACCTCATGACCCTAAAATCTACTCAGTTCATTGGCTCTGCAATATGTCCCGAGTTAAATAGTAATCTGTCAGTTCTAATGAGAATGCGTTCACAAGCTATTTTAGCATACATAATGAGCCCATGACATTTGACCTTTGACCTCAAGACCCAAGAATCTACTCAGTTCATTGGCTCTGCAAGATACATACATGATCTAAGTTTGGCAGGAATCCATCAATCTGTTCTAATGATAATGCGATCACAAGCTATTTTTGCATACATAATGAGCCGCATGACCTTTGACCCTGACCTCATGACCCCAAAATCTAATCAGTTTATCGACTCTGCAGGTAACATACATGACCTAAGTTTGGCAGGAATCCATCAATCGGTTCTTGAGATAACGCGATCATGAGCTGTTTTTGCATACATAATGAGCCCTGTGACCTTTGACCTTCGACCTTGTGACCCCAAAATCTAATCAGTTCATCGGCTCTGCAAGATACATACATGACCAAAGTTTGGTAAGAATCCATCACTCGGTTCTTCAGATAACGCGATCACGAGCTGTTTTTGCATACATAATGAGCCCTGTGACCTTTGACCTCATGACCCCAAAATCTAATCAATTCATCGGCTCTGCAAGATACATACACGACCTAAGTTTAGCAGGAATCCATCAATCTGTTCTAATGATAATGCGACCACAAGCTATTTTTGCATACATAATGAGCCGCATGACCTTTGACCCTGACCTCATGACCCCAAAATCTAATCAGTTTATCGACTCTGCAGGTAACATACATGACCTAAGTTTGGCAGGAATCCATCAATCGGTTCTTGAGATAACGCGATCATGAGCTGTTTTTGCATACATAATGAGCCCTGTGACCCCAAAATCTAATCAGTTCATCAGCTCTGCAAGATACATACATGACCAAAGTTTGGTAAGAATCCATCAATCGGTTCTTCAGATAACGCGATCACGAGCTGTTTTTGTATACATAATGAGCCCTGTGACCTTTGACCTTTGACCTCGTGACCCCAAAATCTAATCAGTTCATCGGCTCTGCAAGATACATACATGATTAAAGTTTGGCCATCGATCGGTTCTTCAGATAACGCGATCACGAGAACGGGCGTATGGACGTACGTACGGACGGACGGACAACCCAAAAACATAATATAAAAACCATCTTTTTTTTGTTGACTGCCAGTTTAGACTACTAGAAAAAACCAAGAATCCTTAATCCTGGTATTTTGGTGAATTGTGCTGATGTGCTACTTGTTGCTGCCCTGCATGAGCTAGCCTGCAAGGAAACGAGGAGAGTCACATGAGTTGACCCAAAACTAGAAAAATTCAAGTTAGCAAAGATAGTATAGATAGATTGTCAATAATCATATAACAGTCATATAAAAAGCATAACAATATTTCGTAACATATTTACCGGTAATAAAAAATAAAACATATTTCTATTTGGATCTAAGAATTTGTAACTATAATGTAAGCTTACTGCCAAATATAAACCAAATTTTGCAAACATACTCTTTGATTTTACGAAAAGACATGTGCATAGTATGACATAAATACATCAACGAACAGTTTCTATTGGCCAAAGACTTTGAGGTGTATGAACTAAATTGAAAATAGAAATGCTGATATTTCAAGTGCTTATGCCTAGGTCACATTTGCTCTATGGCTAGGTTACAGCGGCCATATGCCCCAAAATTGAGAGAAACTTACGGCGGCCGCAGAGAATCTACGGTGGCCTCATGCAGGGTCGCCCTAGGGTGTATCCCTATCTTTACAAATTCAAAATACGCTGTGCGGCTACACCCCAGTGGGGTAGGACACTTTCGCAAATTTACCCCTATTTTACCATATTTCAAGGACAAGACTCGGCTCCGAGAATTTTTCTTCTCAGTTTTCTCTTTTCCCTGACCCCTATTTATCAATTTCGAGAACACCTGTGCACCCCAATTTTCTATATTTTGAGGAATATTTTGTCCGTGGACATTGCTTGAAATTGACCCCTTTTTCCGCGATTTTGGTAACGGTCATGCAGTCCGGAAGTCACATTACGTGACCCCACCGGGGGCTACCCTAACATATGTGACGGCTACCGTATGTGACCGTGGGAATGCTGCGGCGCTCCTATATTTGCTACTGGCCGTAGATATATTAGACCGCACGGCATCGGCAGCAAATGTGACCTAGGCATAACAAACATGCTATATAATACCATAAAAGATTTTTATAATCAAGTTTATAAAAAAAAATTGTCGACAGTCCTTCACTAGTTTTTATAGACGCTATAAAAAGGCAATATGATGTGGTTCATGATCATGAAATCTGGATACAAATTCTTTAATAAGATAATGGACCTGTTTACTAATGTATTTCAATTCATACATGTACATGTTTCTCTCCCGAACCCTTATACTGTTTTCACACTGGCAATATTTTGCTTAACCCCGTACTATAGGTGGGGTTAAGCCTATTCCACTTTCTGTTCAGACTGGTTTTTACCAAAGTGGGCTAAAGTTGGCTAACCCCACCTATAGTACGGGGTTAACTAACCCTGCAAAATAGCAGGGCTAACTCCGCAATTGTGGTGCTAACTCCTGCTAACCCCGCAATTGCGGTGCTAAGCAAATGAATGAGAACAGAAACGAAAAATAGTCCGGTACTACGCAACAGAGCGTATCGCAGCTGGCCAGATGCGAAGTATGTCCAATCATAACATTCACGATATCTGGGTTAACGAAATGCAGTGAGAACAGCGGGAATTTTCTTATTCCAGCATAGGCGCTAGTACGGGACTAAAAACATTGTGTGTGAAAAGCCAAAAAAAAATAGTCCGGGGTTAAGGATAGTACGGGGCTAAGCAAAGTACGGGGTTAAGCAAAACCAGTGTGAAAAGAGTATTAGTTACCAACTAATTGATTCACCTGTTATGCAAGTGGCATACATTATTAGTTGCTATGTCAGGCAATCCACTGGCAAGTTTTCACTTGTCAACAGAAATTTCTGTTCAAAAACATGCATGTAATTTAGCAGGTACAATGGCAAGGTTATATAAGCCTTGACTGCATTGAAAAGGGGTGTTTTGTGATTTTTTGGACAGTGCGTCTCCTAACAAGTCCAAACTACGTCCGGTTGTCTATATATACATATTCTAGTTTAGATAATAATGATGATAATTTTATGTTGATGTTTTTATCATGGGGTATCAAAAGTACTTAAAATAAATAAAACAAATTGTACCTTGGCGCATATGAATCATTAATGATTCTCCTCTCATTTAATGCTCCTTGTGTCACTTTTTCTGCATCTTGAATCACTTATTTTTCATAAATGGTATGATTACTTCTATTTTTCTTTCATCCTCTATTTCCTAGTTCATTTAAAGTGAGGCACCTCTCCTTTATTTATCTTCTATTTTGAATTTTAAATGTTTTATTACTTCACTATTATCGTCAGCACAAATGGTGGTTCTTTGTATTTATAGGTTTGTATAAATGTTTGTAATCCATCAACTAGTGAGGAGAACCTATTTAACAGGAGTTAATTTCCTTTAGGCTATATTACCCTCAGGAACTAGTCGGTGCTATTTCTTACTCCTTTGTCTCTTATTTGGTTGAACTTTGCGTGGAAATTGAATACATCTGATGAAATACATAAGATAAAGTTGAATACGGATCTACGTAATAACATTAATGGTGTTACCTAAAGTCTCATCTGCACAATCACAGAATTATGACAAAATATCTTTATATGTGTACAAAGGGGAATATAAAGTATGGATCTTTTGTATCATTACGGAGTCGATTTTCTCACCGCATATAATAACAAGGACATACCAGGACAGATTACGAAGGTGGGGCTTGATCAATCAGAGTAAATGCTCTGCTCCAGTTTCTAAGCCCCTTTTAAAATAAATGGAAACTTTAGGGGTAAAACTGAGTATTTAGGTAATGATTTCAGGATAATAGTGAGACGATACATAGCAAAGAAACTCTTTCAATACCTTAACGTGATCTCATAGAAAATCAGCCAAGCTAGTCAAATTGGGGTTCGGTATTTGCAGAGGATGCCATTGCATTCTACAATGAAGAATTAATGGCCAGGGAAGAAATGTTTCTGATTGAATGACATAGTCTGGAGTTGAGGTTGACACAAGCGTAGTGCATTTATTGGTTCGGTGATTTCAAATGAAACTTAAAGCCTCCTCCGCTCCATGCATCAACTATCAGGGACAAAAAAGCACTGAATATAAAAAGGGAAGCTGATAAACATATCAAAATCTCTTTATTTGGGGTCAGAATGCTGGATGTTATTCATAATTTTTTAGCTATAAAAAGACATGACTTCTTTTCAGAAACATGATCTTAATCTCTAAATAGGGAGGGAAAAAAAAGTTGTATTCCCAATTCTAAGTTAAATGAATACATCGTTGTTAATTTTATATGGACATCCATTTTGAAAAAAAGTGTAGTAGCTGATAAGCACATATAAATGAAGCTTGAATTTCAAACTAATGTATGTGTGTTCATGCTTTTCAGGGTATGTGATTTTTTGCATACTTCTATGAAATAATTAAAACAATAATACTTTACAAATCTGAATGACGTTTGGACCAATTTCTTCAGAGATGAAATCTCGTTTACAGAATTTGAGATAAATTTGTCAAGTCTGGTATAAATACAGTTACTCTATAGGGAAGATATGGTCTTTCATCGTCATCTTTTCATATTCGCTGAGCGGGACAGAAATTGCTCTTTTGTGTACCATTCTCATTGCTCATGCATCAAAACAAACTGTCACAACAGGCATTATTGAAAAAGGAATTGAAAAGAATAAGAAACGTGAGAAAACATTCATGGCAGCATAGGGCAAAACAGACAAATAAATTATAAAATATAATGTGCACAACAGGGATAAACAAAACAGAGATAGATAGACAGAGAGATAGAGAGATAGAGAGATAGAGAGAAAGAGAAAGAGAGAGAGAGAGAGAGAGAGAGGGGGGGGGGTGTCAAGCATTAAAATAACACAGAAACCCCCACACAAAACCCCGCCTCTGGAGTGTGATTTGATGAAACACTGGCAGAAACTCCACCAGTTTTTTGCAGTGTAAAAATGCTCACTCTCAAAACACTAGGCGCATTTATACTGTCAAATACCTCATTTCCTAACATCGCGATGTTTCGCGCACCCGTTTACACTTGTGCTGAAACATGACCGACTGAAAAGCTCAGTGATGTTTTGGCGTGTTTCAGCTAATTACTATTATTATATTCTTTATCATTTTTTCTTTCTGTCTTTCCATAGGTTATTCTTTGTTTCTTCCTTCTTGTACCTTATTTTATGTTATTCTTTGTTTTTTTCTTTTTATCACCTTCTCTTATGTTATTCTTTGTTTTTATCATTCTATCACTTTCTCTTTCTGTCTTTCCTTATGTTATTCTTTGTTTCTTCCTTCTATCACTTTCTCTTTCTGTCTTTCCTTATGGTATTCTTTATTTCTTCTTTCTATCACTTATACTCTTTCTGTCTTTCCTTATGTTATTCTTTGTTCCTTCCTTCTATCACTTTCTCTTTCTGTCTTTCCTTATGTTATTCTTTGTTTCTTTCTTCTATCACCTTCTCCTATGTTATTCTTTGTTTTTTTATCATTCTATCACCTTCTTTTATGTTATTCTTTGTATTTATCGTTCTATCATTTTCTTCAAGGACGACCTCTAGCCCCGCTCCTAAAGTCACGTGACCTAATTCATCGCGATGTTACAACTGCGAGCGTTAATACTTGCCAAACACGCCAAAAGATCACAGTTTGTTTTGGAATGTTTCGGGCTTGGCATTTCTGCCGGTAAAGCGTAGTTGTCCTTGGTAACATCGCTGTCAGGCTCCGGTTTGGCATTTTTTGGCGTGTTTGGAAGACAGTGTAAATGCCCCAACTGATGAAGTATTCTGGGGTACTTAACATTTTTAAATGTTTTTTTCTGCAATGTAAATGTTATTTGAATTTATTGGTTCATATCTGTCATTATAACAGAAATTCTTTCCCAATTGTGTAGAATAACAAAGATAATGCCACAGAAGAATTATACACAACAAAGAAGTGCACAATGATGATAATGTGATTTTTAAAATAGTATATACAAACAAGTTTTTTTTAAACGATACTAAACTAATATTTGGCAGAAAAAATTAATACAGGAAAATGAAATTCATCTTACTAACTCATCTTAATGCTCTCCTGTGTCATGTGTAAATACACAGAAGTTATGTTTGAAATGGGCTTCTACACTCTAAAAGTATTAAGAAAAATGCATCACACCACAACAAACTAATCAACTGGAATCACCTAACATGAACTATATAAAAATAAATATACAGATAACATAATACAAAGTATAGACAAAAGGGGAATAGTCCCTAAAAATAATATGTTGTGGTTTGGCCATTGAATTGATCCTACATTTCAACCTCAAATGAGATAAGTTTAATGGGAAAATGGCACCTCTGAGTTACATCCCTATATATCTAGACCTTATGTTTACATCTGGATTTCAATGAACTTGACTCCTTTGTTCATTGTCAATATTAGACATGCACAGGGAACAATGAATTAGATGTAAATAACATATCCATTAGCAATTTACTAATAGGTTTCCCTTTGTTATGTATCTACTGTAAGAAATGTTGATAGAGAAATAAATAAATATAGTTCATCGAAGTGCCCCATCATGATTAGTGTTGTCTCAAACTGCCCTGCATTATCTGGTGACCGCTAGTGCTATAGTGTAGGATTACTTAAGTAATTTAAACAGGTAACATTACTCGCTGGAAATATTAGTGTGTGTCGTTAAATTCCTAATCAATTAGTGATCGGCAAAAATCACAAATAATAAATCCCCACAAAAATGACTGCTTATTCTAAAGAGTCTTAATAAATTAATAATGATTTTGAGGTGTACAGGATATTATACCGGAACTGCTACCATCATTCAAATTATGTGATAGCTGCATGACCCCACCCTGTTCCCATACCTATTATATTTGGAAAGCTTTAATTGTTTCCATTCATTACCAAACCACTTGCTCTTCATATGGCATTGCATGATAAGGCTTCATTAATTACTGCAGCTGTATAAATATATCTCTAGTTATTATTTCCTGGTTTTGGTAATGAACCGAGCTTCCTGACTCCTTCACCCCGCCCTCCTTACTCTTTATCGGATGTTGAATGTAACATGGAAGTCATTGGAGTGCAAACACAGCAAGACCCATAGGAAAGAAATGAGCCTGCCGCATACTCCTGCGGCAGACTTGCCGCAGACAGTCATCTTTTTCACATGCAAATTAGTTTTGCCGCAGACTTGCCGCAGACTTGCCGCATACTCTTTCAGTATGATGAAGAGTCTGCGGCAGGTCTGCCGCAGACTTGCTGCAGACTTGCCGCATACTCTTTCAGTATGATGAAGAGTCTGCGGCAGGTCTGCCGCAGACTTGCTGCAGACTTGCTGCAGACTTGCCGCATACTCTTTCAGTATGATGAAGAGTCTGCGGCAGGTCTGCGGCAGACCTGCCGCAGACAGTCATCTTTTTCACATGCAAATTAGTTTTGCCGCAGACTTGCCGCAGACTTGCCGCATACTCTTTCAGTATGATGAAGAGTCTGCGGCAGGTCTGCCGCAGACTTGCTGCAGACTTGCCGCATACTCTTTCAGTATGATGAAGAGTCTGCGGCAGGTCTGCCGCAGACTTGCTGCAGACCTGCCGCAGACTCTTCGTCATGAATATTCATATCTCATATAGACCTGCTGCAGACCTGCCGCATACTCTTTCATATCCAGAACGTGGCAATAAAGTATGCATGTAGAAGAACCAGTGATAAACTGATTGACACTTCATAATTGATATTGGCAATATCGATATTACCAATTAGGTAATACCAATATATATATATATGTATTACCAATTAGGTATATTCTATTCTCAATTGTATTAACTTCATCACATTGATCATTTGAAGTGTATTCAAGAGTAACATTTAAAGTGACACAGGCTCGTACACATATATATACTAAATATGTATATTGTTTCTTGGTTAGTAATCATAGCTTCTTGGTTAGTAATCAATATATCTATTGCTTAAACGTGAATGTAATTGTAACATGATCAGACAAAATAATCTATTGGTTAATAATGGCAAAAGGAAAATAGAAATCACAAAAATGATGTGCATTGTCTTAATTTGCTTAACAAATCATGATAAATGTATTTTTCTGTCACACGTGTAAAGTAATAATGAATATGCATGAGATGATTGGTTTCAATTGGCCCTATTAGACTTTAATGGGATTTCCTGTGGCAGACCTGCCGCAGACTGTTCCTGTGGCGTACTGGTATGCGGCAAGTCTGGAGCAAAGTTTCGCCCTGCCGCAGATCTGCCGCAGACTGTTCCTGTGGCATACTAGTATGCGGCAAGTCTGCAGCAAAGTTTCATCCTGCCGCAGATCTGCCGCAGACTGTTCCTGTGGCATACTAGTATGCGGCAAGTCTGCAGCAAAATTTCATCCTGCCGCAGATCTGCCGCAGACTGTTCCTGTGGCATACTAGTATGCGGCAAGTCTGGAGCAAAGTTTCATCCTGCCGCAGATCTGCCGCAGACTGTTCCTGTGGCATACTAGTATGCGGCAAGTCTGCATCAAAATTTCATCCTGCCGCAGATCTGCCGCAGACTGTTCCTGTGGCATACTAGTATGCGGCAAGTCTGCAGCAAAATTTCATCCTGCCGCAGATCTGCCGCAGACTGTTCCTGTGGCATACTGGTATGCGGCAAGTCTGCAGCAAAATTTCTTTCTGCCGCATACTTCGGCATACTCTTTGCCGCAGACTAAAAGTCTGCGGCAGGTCTGCGGCAGATCTGCGGCAGGTCTGCGGCAGGTCTGCGGCATACTTTTCACTTTCCTATGGGGATGGATTCAATTGGTTTGTGCCATTCAGTCTATTAGGTATAGACAACATGTGTAATTACACTTCATTCTTCCTACACTCAAGGTCCATTTAATATGGTTACCCTGTTTAGACTTAGACTAGCAAAATGATTTGCGTATCTATAGCTACACAATAAGCAATTTCCTTATTTCTAGTCTAAATGTAGCTTTATGAAATGTTGTAATAGCATCTTATAACGAAACAATGATAACATATTCTTATTTGCCCAGGGTAGCCACATACCTATAAATACTACCCCACTCTCAAATTAGCATCTTCATCAGCTCGCAGTTACAATATAGCAGGCTATTTGGTCATGAAAATATTCCGAGAAATCCTGGTCTTGTTTCCAAAATACCCTGTTATTTGGGAAATAGTGGGTTAATTTGCGTCGACTGAGCTAGTTTGTGATGAGCGTCTCGGTCTGGTGTAGATGCAATTTCGAGCTTCGGGAAAATATACCGAGTCTGAAAATGGTGGGTTATTTTGCAACTTCGGTCTGATTTGGAAAAGCCGACCGTTAAAAGGACTAGCAAGTTGCATCTTTTCTCCTTGAGCAATGCCAATGATGCAAGCTGGCATGAAACACATGATGTATATGCTCATCTCAACAATACTTTATTTTGTATTAGTACACAGTGTTTCTTTATGCCATATTTCTTTACACAATATTATTCCTGAGTATGTCCTTTCGTTATACTGACATTGATTCTTCTTTTTATATATTTTTTTGTCATCATACAAGTTTGGTTAAAGTTTTATCTAGTGTGAATGTCATATTACTCCACAATAAAAGAGTAAAATTTAGGTTTTTGAGGGGTTGTGATTTAGTTTAATGGCGTGTACTGTTTATCAAGCTCTCATCCTGCTTTCCAAGTTTTTGTTTCAAGTTAAGTGAATGACATTGAGCATGCATGCATTCCCTCTGCTTCATGTCTGATGCACCCATTGTGTGAGTCTGCATTGCAATTGAATTATATTTACACATGACATAATCAATCACAAATATTGTTGACATTGGCCATTTCTTGTTTAGAAGCCCCATTGATATGAGTAAAAATGCAAATAATTTGTGGGTTTCTGCCGACTTTTGAACAACAAATGAAACGTAATTTCAAACGGTATTTAAGGAGAGACAGTCAAACATGATCCTGTGTGTCTCTCAATTCAGATGGTATGTTTATGATTCTAGCATTAATCATGTGTTTTGAGCCACACAGATCTGAACTCAAATTATGTTATTAAGCCTTATTACAATTCCCTGGTGGTTGCAAACAAAATGAATTGTTCCCGCCTCCTAGTCTCTCTCTATTTGTCTCATAATGCTATATTTCTTGTTAAAAATTACATTTGGGTAAGATAGTTCAATATCTTTTGTCCACAAAAGGATTTAACATTATCCAGCAGATGAAAACATGTAAGACTTTGTAAAAAATCATCCATCAAGTTTGAGAGTTAAGAAGCGGATAAAGAGTACGAAGTCATGATATGAAAGATTTATATTATACCCTGCAGAGAAAAAAAATGTTCAAACATAGATCAATGACACCAGAGCTGACAAATCTCAAAATTTATGGCTACCAGAATTTGTAGCCGTCGATAAATCTCTCAGATTAGCCATATCAATTATTAAGTTCTATCTTGATTGAATTTGAACTTTTGAACTAAAATCTGCCATAATCAAAATTGTTCTGGTCATGTGATCTAGATGAAAGGACAAAGTTCATATGAAGAATAAATTGGATGCTCATGTTACATACATATGAAGAAGTTTATTTAACTGCTACAAGTAAAAGGGTAATGGGGTGTATGCCCATCATGTCTCAAAATGGGATAGATGACAACAATTTCAAGGTAAAAGCCATTATTATTACTGGCCAGTCCCTGGAGCCAGAGACAGATCTCAAAATGAAAAAGTAATTACACAGGGCATATAAGCAACTGAATGGTGCTAATCACTCTTAGACATTCAGGGATAATATACAGGGTGCATCTTTAAAAAGAAATTATTTGAAAAAGTGCATGAATAAAGTTAGAGCAGGCAGGCAACTTTATATTAAAGCTAAATTTACACTGCAAAAATAAAATTGTTGGATTTTCTCACATTCCTGTGTTTTGAGATTGTGGAATAGTAAAGTGGCATAGCAACTACCGCCAAAGACAACGAAAAACCAAAATTTAAAAATCCACCTCTGGAATGTTTTTATTTCAAATGCTGTAAGAAATTTCTTTGTTTTTTGCAGTGTAAAATGCTTGCTCTCCCAACATTAGTGAATGACCCGGGGTTTTCGCTCAAGTAACTCTATTCCCTACCGTGCTAACACATGCAGAGCAGTGACAAAGTCAGGCTTGCACACTGCTCACCAAAATACAGAATGAGCAAACACCAACGTTTTTCTGTTTTATGGGTCTTTAATTTCCAGTAGTGTAAATAGCAGTTACTAAAATCCATGATGGGCTGTGTAAATAGACCTATAGTAAACCAATATTATATCATGATACACCTGAATTAGATCTTTATCTTTTAAATATTCTACTCATATTCTATTAAACTAATGAAGTTGTTCAGGCAAACATGAAATAATGCAATGGTATTATGGTACCTATCTAACAAAACTTCATAGCACACTGCCATAGAATAGAAATTAGTCATGTATACTTCAAAACACAGATTAACTGTGTCTTGCAAAGCAAGTTTACCGAGCTTGACAAATTCTGTGCACTGGATGAAATGTTTTCTAACAGACCATGTAAATATGCTCTAATTACACCCAATAAAATTTCTTTCCAGGTACATGGTACAAACAAACTATCTAAATTCACATCTAAACTCAAAATCAATTAATAACTGAAACTAGGTAATGTGTAAATAAGAGTTGTCCATGTAGGATATAATTTTGCAGCTGCAATCTACTCGTATTTACTTTACGCTCTACCTGAGATTCTCTGTAAAATGTCTTTAGGGTTCTCCATCATCTGAAAGACTTTTAAGGAAACGATAGTGGAACAGTATAAAACAGAGAATCTATCGACAAGCAGCTATCCTTTTCGAGAAATAACTTCTCCACTTATTTTTTTACAAAAATAATCTATGTTGTATATATTCCAGTAAAAAATGGTAATGCAAGAAAGAAATAAAATTCAGTCCACTTAGAAGTTTAGAACAGGCTCCAAACCTCTTTTTAAAGCCTAGAAATATTAAATATTTTTCAACTTCATGAACTTCTTGTATTAACATTTATGAATGATTTGGTAAAAGGTAAATTACCATTGTCTTCAGTTGATCATTGTCAGAACATACAAGGAAGAAAAATAATCGCTTACTCTACAAGCCGAGGACAATTTTGTATTTTGTTTGTAGGAACAAAATCTGTTGAAAGATCAGTCTCCCAGATGATATTAGATTAAAAACATCAAGGTCAGCTATTTGGAGACATCTTTCCACCTACCTTCTATGTAAATGGCATGGGCTTAACCCCTCCTTGTTTTTCTTTTGTTTTTCTTGTCTCCATTTTGTATATGTATACACTTTCTTGTTAACAATTATAGCTGCCTCTAAGCTGTTACAGGATTTGCACTTCTATATGTTTTTATGCCTTATTTTTGATAACACATTCTTTTCACCGCATGAACGTAGTGATGAATGTATTTGTTAAAAGATTTGTTATCTTTCATTTTAATGATTTAGCACTTTAGAATAGAATTATTTTATAATAAATGTAAACAAAATTACATGATCCTGTATTAATTTGTGTATATATGTAAATACAAAACAAATAGGTTAACATGAAGATATAAAAAAAAACATCATCCCAAAGAATGGAACTAGACTCAACTAACACTTGTGCTAACTTCTAGTTTCCATTAACAACTTCAATACATATACATTTAGTTAATTTGTATATCTAGTACATTAAATTTAAAATCTAAAACGTACCTCCACTCAAGATTGGTAGTTGCAGTATTTCTTTTTAAATTTAAAAAGATCAAAGACAACAGAGTAAGAAAGTTTAATTTTACATTGCTTCGTAAAGTTTTACCCTTCAAAGATCATTATTTATAAGTGGAAAATTACATCCGATATGCTTTGTACATATTGTAATGAACCAGAATCGTTTAAACACATTTTGCTTAGATGTCTTTAAGTTGCGATATTTTGGGAAAAAATCATTGTCCAATAATGAATTTGTTCCAAAAAGATATTGTGTTAGGAAAAAAACTCATAATAATTGGTTTAAACATTAATGACGCTGAGTCTCTGCTCATAAATGTACTAATTGTTTACGCACAATATATGCTTAATCAGTTTAGAAGTAAATCCTTCAATAGTCATTCCATTTGGATGACGTTCAAAAGTGATTTTATGTTTTATGTCAATTGGTATTATAGAAACCAAGAAAAAGTAATAAGTATTGTATCTTTCTTAGTTAAGCCTTTGACGCATTTCTATTCGTCCTTTGATCTTTCCCTTGATCTTTCCCTTCCACTTTCTTTTTGCCTCCCCTATTTAATTTCATCAGTCTGTTGGTTTTGTATATATTGTTATCAAACTCTATATGCAATGTTGTTAAAATGATATAAAGTAATAAAATGCCTTGTATTAGGAAAAGAGAAGAAAGAAAATCTTGTACATTAAAAGGTATGCAGATTTATGTCTAACAAGAATTTTAAGCCACTACTCTTTCAATTTAATTCAATTTAATTCAATTTCCATGTATTACATTAAAACTTGAATGCTGACCACTCATCGCAGACCTAAGCTCAGTATTTTCTTCTTTGTTAGTAGATAATCAATCTTCATCAAGATTTTTCAACTGAGCATCATTGTTGCAAATAAGAAAGGAAGCAATTACAGGACAGCTTTCCAAAATAAGCCCTCTGCTAAGTTCCTCTTAGGTGAAGCATGACCTAAAAACTCATGGTGGTTTTTCGCTTGAGCCCCATGCATGCATTTTCAGTAGGCCTGTCTTCATCAGCTTGAAATTGCAAAATATCCAGCTATTTCAACTATCCCGATCGCAAATTATCCAGTTAGCCCGAAGTTGCAATTAGCGGGATATATGGTAGGGATAATCATACCAAAATATCTTGGGATAGTTAGCAAAATATCCCGCTATTTTTCCGGTGCGTCATCACCATCCCCCGAAGATTCGCACTATGCGCAAATTTCTCAAGGTCGAGTTTCCAGTATCGAGGTCGAATCTAATTGAGCTGACGAAGACGTGATTTGTAACTACGGGATTATTTCCCAAATCAGAAATAGCGGACTATTTGGCAATTTCAAGCTGATGAAAACATGCCTAGTGCCTGCTGGCTTCATCCGTAGCCTTGACCCAATAGCTATATTATTAACCTATTTGAGTGAAGATCCAGGCAAGCAAGAAAATGAAAAGAGCAACATCCCTAAAACGAAGCCTCTTTTCAATAATAGCATCCAATTTTTAAACTGCAATCACCACATTTTTGATTGGCATGATCTCAAGTTGTATACCCAAGAGATTGTTTGACAGGAATAAACAGAAATGCATCTGACACGTTTAGATCGCTGGTAGCTAGAGAGAGTGCCAGTGGCCATGCATTCATAGTCAACAGTGTCTATCCTACATAAAAGAGTTCTCTTTCTAGGAATGAGACTTGAATATATAATTTATGTGAGTGTCAGGTGTGTACATAAAAGAGGAGGAGGATTTTATACAAACTTCAACATTCCTGACAGGTACTTGAACTATCCTAATACAGAGGTAGGTAGAACACTTCCACATCATACACCCATTCTCTTCCATCACAGCTCACTTTCAGCATTGATAGACAGCTAAACTGAGATTCACAAGTAGATTAATCTTATTTTGCTCCCCTTTCATAATTGATTACCCTCCACTTACTGTTTGCTTCCCTTTTCAGACCCCCACCTCTTAGACAAATTAGTTCAAGAACCCTTGTATTGATGGGGAAGGGGGCAAGGAAAGGAGCACGCCCCACCTATTCTTTACACTTGTTTGTGGTCAGTCTAGTCTTAACCCCCCTAGACCAAACACAATGGACCTCATAATAAACCTGGACCATGACAAACAAGATCAAAGACCAGGGACAGGTCTCAAGGGTATAGCACAAGAATAGGGTCCAGTCCTAGAATCCCAAACTCAGACAATCCATATGAGTGCAAACCTTATTTATGGGCTTCAAATGACAAGATTCATGCATGAAGGCAAAATTCCTACTATTTTAAAGCTCACAATTGACATGATAGGATTCAACACCAAATCTTAATTTCAAAAAGTATTTTTGAAAATGATTCACAATATCATGAACAAAGGGCAATTTTATGACCCACATTTCCTATTTTACAGCCACATTTCCTATTTTACGAGCCACATTTCCTAGAAAAATGTCATCTAGTTTGAAACATGGTCATATCAAAGCTTGGTATTAAATGCTTTGTGTCCTTATTTACATGGATATCTCCTCAATTTATTTCATTCAGGACGGATGTGTCTGTCTTATTTACAAACAGGCGAACAAATCAAGAAGAATTGCATCATTCATTCCTCTTCCTCATTTAGTCCTTAGATTTCATCTCATTTACACTGTCGCTCATATAGTTAGAATATTTTTGTTTTTACCCCAATTTATGGAATTATGGGTTTTGATCCTGGGGCCTCACAGTTACGAGGCCATTGCCTGGCCACTGAACCATGACTGTACGCAGCGGGGGCTAGGGTAGGGGGCAGTTCCCACAAATAAAAACAAAACAAAGAAAATGCAATAAATTTTCAAAAATTCATTGAATTTCCCCCCGGTCCCCAACAGAAAAAAAAATTCTGTGTACCCATGCCTTGAGCCCCAATGCATGGTCAAAAATTCATTGAATTTCCCCCCGGTCCCCAACAGAAAAAAAAATTCTGTGTACCCATGCCTTGAGCCCCAATGCATGGTCGTACAGAGGATTTTTTTATGATGGGGGCCGGGGTAAAATGCAATGAATTATTGAAAATTAATTGCATGTTTTATTTGTCTTTTATTTTCGGGAACTGCCCCTACCCTAGCCCCCGCTGCGTACAGTCATGGTTTAGTGGCCAAGCAATAAGCATAGAAGCATACACATGCTTTAGCAGTCACACAAAAAAAACACTGGCAAATTATTATTCAATACAATCTGAGAATATCTATTAGGAATAAATCATTGTCAAAATATTTCAATAAATGGGGGTAAAAAAAAAATATTCCAACTATATGAGTGACAGTGTATTTCATCTCATTCATGTAAAGACACAGAAAGAGAGAAATAGGGAGTAAATATACAACATTCTTTTTATTGGCAGGGACGACATTGTAAGTCAGGCAAAGCTAGCCAAAGTTAAAGCAAAAAGAAAAGGGAAAGAGCAGGGGGTTAGTACATATTGCTTACTTAATACAATTATTGGGGATAAAGAGACACAGGAAGTAATATACTGTAGAAATAATACTGGCATATAAGGTGGGTTTTAAAAAGGGAGAAGAGAGAGAGAGAGAGAGAGAGAGAGAGAGAGAGCGAGAGAAAGAAGGTAAACAGTAATATGAAGAACAAATAGAAAGAGAAAAGGGTGTTACAGGGAATTGCACCTAGTCTGTCTTGCAATGCTACTCTTGTTTTTTGTTTGGCTACCTCTAGACCAGGGGGTTTGGTCTATTTACACAGTCTGATGGTAAGCAAGGGGTATCTACACATTAATTAGTATTTACACAATACACCTTGAAAGAAGTTAAACGATGGGAGAGAGAGAGAGAGAGGGGGGAGAGAGGGCAAGATATAGGGAGAGAGAGAGAGAGATGAAAGACAGTGGGAAAGTGAGGCGTGAAAAGTTTTTAAATTAGTTATGCAATTATCCTTATTCCGTAATCTTCCACTAGTAAGGTTTGCAGTTGAACGGGTTTGGGGAAATTGTTAAAGCCTTGTGCAATATACAAACTCTCAATTGTCTGTGGGTTATATTGTAAAGAGATATGTAAAATACGGTATGTTAGACAGGGTTTCTTACTTTCTTTTTCAAAACCTTATTCTTTCTAAATAAATAATGAATTCAAAATCGGAAGAAAATTGACAAGGTACTATGGCTTCATTAAATACTAAACAAACGCCAGAGACCAAATGAAGCAAGCTGGTAATAAAGTGTTGACAATTTGAGAGTTCTGCCACACGACGGTGCATGCCTATGATGCGACAAGTAATAACAAGAGAGGTTAAAATAGTACGGTCACAATAAAAGTAGAGTTTTTGTAATGATGGTCAGTTTGGTGCTGGAATGTTGGAAGCGTGCAGAGTTGTGACACACGTGGGCTGGGTCTGCCCCTCTTTTCATCCCTTTATTTGATCCTTGTCCATCAAGAAGTATAAAGGTCTCGTTTGGAAAAGAAAACAAGGGCCCATGAAGTGCTGCTTAGATCACACAACCAAGTTGTCACGTGGCGGGGCTAGGTGTTGGACCACTGTTGAGATAGCAGCTCTGTACTAAAAGGACAAAAGTTCAGTTTTATCACTTGTCTTGATGAACAAGGACTTCAACCTTCTTGATGTGGTGTAGATGTTGTTGTACTATTCAGAATGATTTGTATTGAAAAGAGAGCATGCTGACTCATCTCTGTCAGAAATTATTACGAGATGACAATGTATATGTGACAATGTATATGTGACAATGTATAGGTGACAATGTATATGTGACAATATATAGGTGACAATGTATAGGTGACAATGTATACATGACACTCCATTCTCCTATAACATCACCATGTAGATCCCCCCCCCCCCCCCTCCAGGCTGCTATTGGACACAAGCAAAACAATATTTAAAACAGAAGAAGAGAAATGCTATTGGACAAATTTAAAAATAAAGGCTTTTGCAGAACTAGGATCATGAGAATCTCTCATCTATTCAGTCTACTATTCTCCTCAGCCTGTATTCAAGTCAATACTTGAGTGGTGCGTGATCAGACACCCTATTAAGACTAGGTCTCGATAGCATAAACAAACTTGATTACCATGATTGGTAAGTCGCAAATGTATTCTAGGACCCTTTTCCGTTTATAAAATTATAATGACTGCTTTAATATTCGAGGCACAGTTGTTTTGATAGGCTCTCGGGGAGGTTAGATCGTGCTATCACCCCTTGGCACGCCTGGGGGCGATAGCACGGTGTAACCTCCCCTTGAGCGTATAGAAACAACTATGTCTCTCATAGCAGTCATTATTACTACACCGATACCTCCTAACCATTTCTACTAATCTGATTGAGATTGATAATAGCTTGAATCTAAAGAGGCCCTATCCTGAAAGAGGGCTACTTTATCCAAAGAACACAACCCTATGGAACGGGGTAGAATGATCTCTCAAGAGAGCCAATAATAGTTAGGTTCACACGAAAGTCCGCTAACTTAAGTCAAGGTTGAGGTTATAAAGTTCAAAGTTATCTTGTGGTTAGAGACTGTGCAGATACACTCGTTACAAAACTTAATGTTAACTAGATGTTACCAACCATGGCAGATCTCAAGTTTAAGTGCAGCGGAAGGTCTTCACTCTACTTAAAGGTAATACAAAGTTTTGGGAAATTTTGAAATTTGGGTGGATAGTGATTCTTTACAATTTTGATATATTTGGATGCCCCTGTGGATGTATTATAAGCACTAGAAAATTTGGCCCCTAAAACACTTCTGCTTTTGAGAAAAATTGAATATAGAATTTACCGGTGCTCCCGGTAAATTTTGATAAATTTAAAATAGAGCCTATGGCCGTATAATGGTAGCTGCGATCATGAAAATCTCAGAATATGTAATTTCCTAACGGTAATAGCTAATCGGTCAATTTTAGTCAAGAAACATCGTTTTATAGCTTAATTAATATCTTGACCTTGAGAGGGAGCTATACAACATTAAGAGTTTATTATTTACAATTTCATAACAGTAGAATCGATTTCAACCGCGACGATGATCACTGATTATTGTAGGATCGCATATGCTTCCAATATGTTTATTTGAACCAAATTCATAACCCCATACCAAAACTTTGTATTACCTTTAATCACATACAGTGCAGACACAATTAAATTTGAGGTTACATGGGCTTGTAGTTCAAGTGAATGCTTCCCCTTCTCAATTTAACTTTGAATACTTGTCGTTTTGGTCCTGCGTGATCCCTTGTCTGTTTAGTGATGGCTATTTATAACTAGTCAAGCCCCGGTGTGAACATAGCCGATGACTCAAGATACTGTATCAATTGATGAAAGAGAGAAGGTGAATAGAATGATGGATCACATGGGGTAATGAGATGGGAAGTACCATGTACCAGATATAGGCCAGCATTATTGTGCTTCGTCCATTCTTGTCATTTTAATCATAAAAGTAGTAGAATAATTGTTGAAGTCTCCTTGCCACTCTGAGTAAGGCTTGCCCTATACAGCTAGTCAAACCAGTAACTTTTGTGAATTGTAGTTGCAATTATAATTGTAAACATGAGCAACATTCACAGTAATATACTTTCACAAATTGCAAATATTCAGTGTTGGGTTTGGGTAAGTTGTAATTAAATTGTTTCACAGGATTAAATTTTTGTGAACTTTGACCACCAAATTTCAAAAAGCTTCTGGTTTACACTATACTGTACACTGATCATCCCGCTTAAATCTTTCTTTACAACACTTGCAATAATGTGCCATTTGCATGAAAGTATTCTGAAATCAGTATCTCCGGCCCTCCTTTTCAGTTTTGCAGGGGTTTATAAGAGAGTGCACATGGTGAAAGAAATACTGTATCCTAGCTGTATAAACACGTACTAAACTCAAGGATTTTAACATATCTTTGTTATCCTCTTACCCCTTATCATTCTGATACCTATTGCTAAATGCTTAACACAGATAACTGTAATCCTCTTCTACCTATTTTTCACAGGTTAGTGGCCATGGTAGAAAGAATAGAGCACAAACAAGTTTTTGCTCTTTTCCAGAAAATTGAACAAAATTCTTAGGGCTGATAATATTCTACAATTTATGACCTCTATCACATTGGAATGACTTTGCATCTATATTTACTACAATAGGTGCATTTATACTGTCAAATACCTCATTTCTAAAACCTGCGATGTTTCGCACACCCGTTTACACTTGTGCGGAAACATCACCGACTGAAAAGCTCAGTGATGTTTTGGCGTGTTTTTGTTGGTAATTACGCATGCACAGCACTCGGATTCAAAAACCTTCATCGATCAGCTGTTTTAATTCTGAGGAGCAGAAGAAACTATAGATTTCCGATTTTCTGTGTTTACTAGTTGTACTAGCACGCGCACATGCGATCTATACCGCTCAGCTAGTATACCGCTAGTACAACTAGTAAACACGGAAAACCGGATATCGTTGTGCATGATGGGATCGGGATATTTGACTCCGGACTTCGGTCTAATGAAGACGGTCGCAAACTATCCTGCTAGTTCGGAAATAGTGGGATATTTTGCAAACTAGACCGAGATATCTTTGGATATTATGCCGACCAACTATCCAGCTAATTTGCTACTTCGGTCTAATGAAGACGCAAATTAGCTGGATAGTTTCGATTGGGATAGTTCAAATAGCTGGATATTTGGAAATTTCGAGATAGTAAAGACGGGCCTAGAGTTTCTCCATCAATCTGTTCACCATGTACAATGCAAGAATTTCCCCAGAAAATCAGATCTCCAAAATAATGAGCCAAATCTTCTTTTGCTCTCTGCATTTCTATAGAGAGAGATAAATGGTGAAGAAAGCAGAGCATCTCCTTCAAGATAATCCCCATGTTGATGGTCCCCTTGAGGAGCAGAAGAAACTAGATCTTTTGTACAACAACAAAAGGTCCATTCAGAGAGTGGGCTCTGTTGTAGACTCTTGTTGTTGAAGTAAATAAGGTCTGTTAGATGCAAATTATACATGTCCTTTCAGTCAGCAAGCCATCTGAAGCAATGTTCACCCAGGGATTTAGTAGTTTTAAGTTTGCGAAACCTTGAAGTTATAAACAAAGATCCACTAACAATGGTGAGGGTTCACAGGGGACAAAAACAACAGTGCAGGTGTATTGAATTTTTTAAACTTCAAGCCAGGCATGTATTCTTATTAACTATAAGCTGGTGGTACCAAGAAGTTAATTTCGTCACTATGCCTGGCACTTAACTTTGAGTGACGACTAACCTTGAAGATTAAAACCATGACCTATCCTTTAAGTTTAGGGACTGCTGTGTGAACCTGACTTTAGTTTAATGAACTATTCTGATAAGGATAGAGTTTCTTTTTATTCCTTCTCTTACTATGAATGATTAATGATAATCACTTTTTCTCTTCTCCACAGGCAAAGTTGTAATCTTTGATTTAAAGTGGGGTTCAGATTAGAGAGAAATACAAGACTTTTTCTTTCACAGTGTTGCATGTAGCTGTCTGATGTGTTGTCTACACCAGATCTGAAGTCATTCGCCCCCTAGTAGCTTCAAAACATTAATATGAGGTGCACTTACACTGCAAGCAAAATCCGTCAGTTTTGTGGGAAGTTGCTAGGCCACTTACATAAACATGACCAAAAAAATTTGTGTAAAACCTAACTCTGGATAGTCTGGAGTGCGTTTATTTTTAAACACCAGCCGAAACTCCACCGGTTTTTCAGTGTAAATGCTCGCGCTCAAAACACCAATGACTAGCTATTCCAGTTTGTGATCACATGACTCTCCTCGCTCCCGTGCTAAAGCATCCACAGCAGCGACAAGTGGCATATGAGTACAACTCACACCAAAAAAACTAGATTTGTAATACTTGTTTGGAACAAGTATAGGTGGGCTGGTCCAACTAAAATTTGAGACAAAATGAAGGGCACATTTGAGATAGCTTATCGTCTCAGCTACAACATACTCAAAGTTCAGCGTAAACGAACCAAAAACGATGGAGATATTGCTCGCGAAAGACGGGAATATAGAATCCAGTTTTGAGAAAAAGTCATGTCCCATAGAGAATACACACAAAAAGTGAAAATTGACACGCCTCCTTTAATCGTAAAAATATGCCATGATTCTTTTGTCAAAATGAAAAATCTTGTGAATTAAGATTGTAGTGAATTGTCTCAGCTAGAACATATCGAAATTTAGAAGAAAATTTATCAATTTTTACAGAGATACAATCAATTTTCCAAAAATATGCTGACATCATAATATGCAAATTGAAATTTTGAGTTCGGAGGCCATTATGATGACGTCATGAGTTAATTGAGGGTAAAATGAAACATGAAATCATATCTCCAATTTATTCTCTATCAAAATTGGGGTCACCTTGCAGCCTAAAGAGCTACAATGGATTTTGTATAGGCATGATTTTGCCCATATATGCTATGTATTACAAGAGCTTGCGCGCAAGGAAATTTTTGTTTAACGGTCGATCATTCCGTGATTAATAGTCACAAAGAGACAAACATGGTATCAATTTATTTGTAAAAATATGTGGAATATTATGAAAGAAAAATAATTGGCGATTCTATGTTGTGTAATAGTCTTACATGCGAAGAACACGCGCGCATGCGCGTGTGCGCGATTTTTTGTTATTTTTTATAAAATGCTTAGAATGGCCTTAAACGTATGCAAAAACGATTTTGAGCATTTTAAAATTTTGCGTGTGCGAACGTACGCGCACGCGCGCGTTATTTGACCTGCAATTGACAGGACGGATATAGACCTTGATCATGATAAATATAAATGAGAAATAACATTTGGTTATGAAGATATGATCATGTGTTGATTTTCGTAAAATTTTACAAAATAATGGCGCCTAGATGACGTCATCAGTAAAGGTCAATGTTGAAAACGTAATTGTGCTTTGTACATATGCCGAAATAAGAAGAAAAAAGAAAAATAATAAATAAATAAATAAAGGCAATTCTAACGAAATTATAAGGTGATCTGTACGATATACAGCCCACCTGATAAGCTACCACAGAGAGTTTTAAGGTTGTTTCCAGTTGTGTACTGGTAGTTCACTAAAATGAAGGTTTTTCCAATTGGTTTTACTGCCATGAAAATAGACCTAAAATCCACTTTCTTACAAGGTGCTTATTGTGTCTGGTTGTAATGTAGTCATTTATCAAGTTGTATTCAACTCCTTTATGTATAGCTTATCTGTACAAAGTCTCCTGAGAGCAAGAAGGGCATTAATTGTATGTAAATTCATAGAAATTAATAATTTTCTTGCTCTCAGGAGATTACATAGAATACCAGTTTTTTAATATACATAATTGTCAGAGCGGTATAGATCGCATGTGCGCGCGCTAGTACAACTAGTAAACACGGAAAAACAGAAATCGTTGTGCATGATGGGATCGGGATATTTGACTCCAGAATACGGTCTAATGAAGACGGTCGCAAACTATCACACTAGTTCGGAAATAGTGGGATATTTTGCAAACTAGACCGAGATATCTTGGGATATTATGCCGACCAACTATCCAGCTAATTTGCTACTTCGGTCTAATGAAGACGCAAATTAGCTGGATAGTTTCGATTGGGATAGTTCAAATAGCTGGATATTTGGCAATCTCGAGATAGTGCAGACACGCCTACAGAGTGCTGAGAAGTAAATGTAATGGAGGGTTTAACAGAGAGAGAGAGAGAGAGAGAGATGAATCCTCAAGAGAAGGTCGAGTTCTGGGCACAGTTGAAAAATAATTTCTGAGCGTTATCATTGCCTGTACTATGCAAGTGTGGAAGAACATCAGATAAAAAATGTTCCCTGAAAAGCATGGCTCTTCAAATGCATTAATATTCTAAATATGGCATGTAACATCATAAAAATCAGGATTTTGTATGCCACATGTTTGTGTAGTCCAGAACCTTGCAGTTCACACCAATATTTATATGCTAGATGACTCTTAACCTTTTTCTGATCGATTCCACAACATTTCTTTCACAATGCAATCCATGACCAGAACTCAACTTTATCTTTAATATGATGTGGTACTCGGTGAATGCATGTGTATAATTATGCAGGACAAAAAGGAGAATGCATAATAATGAAATTCAAGAAGCAAATCCTTCAAAGGACAATTGGGAATAGAGAAAGAGAAAGTGAGAAGGGGGGGGGGGACTGGGAAGCATATGTTACTGTTCAATTCAATGTTTTGTTTACACCTTATATTATTGCATAGATACACATTCTGAGAACTTGAAGAAAAAATGAAAATGTCAAAAGGTACCTAACAGAAAAATCCAACAATATATTAATTTTTTTATATTTTTGTACGCGACAAATGGGAGAGTTGTTTGTGAATACAAGATTACATATTTCAAATACTCATAACTTTGTTATTATTGGTCTGATTTATTTCAAACTTTTGCCATTCTGTTTTTCTTCTTTTTCCACTTTCATACAAAGGAAATTATTACAAGGGTTGCCATCTAAACAAAACAAAAATGGATTGAGGATGTAGCCCTACTTTACAACTGTTGTAGGTAAAAACGTATACAGTACATATTACAACTATAAAAAAAAATGTATGATACTACAACGAAACAACGATCTTCGTCACCCCAGTACCACTTTTCAGGTACATTCAGTTTCACATACTAAGTGTTACTGAACAGACTCAAGTGTATCTTAAAATAGAAATGCACAGACATAAAACCAGTCTCTGTGAGTGAGAAGGACTGTCAACACGACACAGCTAAAGAAATGAAAAGCACAAGTCACATAAACAAATAATAACCTATTTGCACCATTCTCTTCAAAGCAAAGTATACTCTTAAAGCCGTTTTTCTAACTTTCCAAGAACATTTACCCCAAATTCCATTATTTTTTAAGACTTTGGTTGTCCAATTCTTTGGTTCTCTATACATGGTCCCTCGTTTGGTAAGTCTACCTCATAATAAATATAATGTGGCGTAGAGAGACTATTTGTATGGCAAATAAAAAGTTAATACAGGCCCATTCACACAGCCCAAACACCATTTTGAAAAAATATCCTTGATGCACATGACACAACACAGTCAAAAGAGTGATCTTTAGGGAATGAAGCCTAAGGGGATATACCTCACCATACATTTTCCCTGTGTCCACACACAAATTTTTCTGTGATTAGGCGTGATTAGTTATACCGTTTCGAGATAGTTAAACAATGAAATTGTGTGTGTGGACGCTTACTAACGATACGTCGTATAACGATACGTCGTATAACGAAACGCAGGTTTGGGCATCGCTTCGAACTTGAACTCAATACAGAATCACGCCTAATCACTGAATGTGTTGTGTGTGGACGTAACTAGTATAACTAGTCAAACTAGAACGGTATAACTGCTCGCAAGAATCCGTAAATGACTTGTAACAAATTTGTTAACGATTTGTTTACGGATTATATACGGATCATTTACGGATTATTACGAGTGCTTATGTGTTGTTTACAATATCATTCGGGTCGTGCTACGATGGCTTTACGGATTGTTAACGATTGGGGGAAAGGTATAAAAGCTGCAAATTTGAACACTTCATTTTCAGTTGTTATTTTTTGGTTAAAAATCGTAAGGACTCATTAATACTTGTAACTAACTCGTAACTATTCGTAACAGCACGTCAACAGGTCGTTACTAACACATAAGTTGCTCGTAGTTATCCGTGACAACTCGTAACAAATCAGGGAATTCTACCGTAAGTATATTGTAATAACTTGTAATAATCAGTAACAAACTGTAAATAGCTTGTAATAACTCGTAACAACTCTTAAATCGGTCGTAAAAGTGGCCAAATCGTAAGGATCTGTGAAAGATCCATGAATTTGTGCGATCCGTAAGGACTTGTAAGAAAAATCCGTGTATGTGAAGGGGGTATTAGTCATTTTGATGAATTGGGTAAATACAGAGAGCAAGCAGGATTTTTTTCCACACTAAATTTGAATGATATGAATTAAGCTCTTCTGCATGGCTCTACTTGATCAAATGATTAATTTTTTAGCAAATTCATAGAACTTACAGTAGCATCTAAAAGCAACAAACTTATATTCATCACAAAACTACCAGTTTTATTGACAAGAATAACCCCATTTACTAGCCCTATGGCTACAATCTTATATATTCAGTAATCCGCCTATCATGAATCCCTCACCGACATCCCATTGAAACTTGTGTTAGTTTTAATACATGTGTTTCAATGGGATGTCAACGAACTTGTACTTTATGAAATGCTATCCAGACAGAGGAGAGATGGGAGAAAAGGAGAATGAGAGAAAGGAAGAGAGAGAGAGAGAGAGATAGAGAGAGAGAGAGAGGGGGAGGGAGGAGAGACAAAATAGAATAAAGAAAGAATCTCGTAACACAAACATGAACCACTGTTTAATCTAGATCAATGAATACAAACAAACTCTATTTTGTCTTCAAACAAGTTCTTCCTCTTTTTGATAACGTCTCAAAAGTCTTCCTGCCTTAAAAGTCAGAAAAGAACAAGTAGAGCACAGCAACTTTTCAATCTTTGTATTTCATTAACTTCACAACCAGTTTGCAGGTTGGAATTGACTTATCTTGACCAAAGTCAAATAGGCAATACGGGATGTAAATATTTGGTTCTCTCCCATTCGGGAATGATAGCAAAGATTTACAGTTCTTGGTAGACTAGACAGACCAAAAGTTATTGCAAAAATAAGTCAGGTTGCATCAGAAATTAGATCACTGACACCTTGCAGCGTATGAAGAGAATAACACTAATAGGAAAAGTTTCTATTTCAGGTTTTTAACCCATTGAATACCAATCAAGATATGAACTCATGCTAGAGTACAAGAGATGTATCCAACAGATTAACAAGCAATAATTCATCAAATGTCGGCTGCAAAGCGGTTGTGGGAATGTATACATTCAGTCAGAATGCACAATATCTGGATAATATTGAAATATCGCAATACTGAAATATCGCGATACTGAAATATCACAATCCTGAAATAAAAATGCAGTGCTCCGACAACATGCCTAGGTGATTTCTATGTTTGAAAGTTTTTAGAAGAAATGATGGAAACTAAAGGGGTAAAGTATCACATATATAGGAATATATGATCTGAGAACCAAAGATGAAACAAACCCTGCATTCATACAGAACTCACAGTATAAGTAATTACTGTTACCTTTTTATTTAGTCTGAATGTCATATAAACAAACTTTTTATAACCAAACATTGTATTGCAAAATGCATGTTTGAGCATCTTTTCAAAACACAGCTGATGGTGGGGCCCGTGTGTATTTGAATAGTTAGTTTCATGTGATAGCCTGTTCACTTTAAAGGCATCGTTTAACAATGTTAAATCTGAGATGCATGGCCCTACGTGTTATAAGTGTCTGTGATATGGTGTATTTGAAGCACTAACATAATTGTGCTTCAAAATATCATGAAGTGCCTCAAAAAAGTAAAAAATCTTTGAGTGACCGGTTTTACCATGGCATTTCCCCAAAAGTACTGTTTAAAAACCGTTAGGATTCCTGACTGACCTAAAGGTTTATAAATATTATTGCAGCATGAGCTTAATCCAGGAATTTGTTTCAGAATCTGAGGCAATGTTACCAAGTCACTTTAAGGTTAGGTCATGGTTTTAAATTACAAGTTATTTTGGATTATCATAATGTGGTGATAATTACTTTTCAAAAAGAAAAATAAGTTTTGCAATCATTCTGCATCATTATATATTGAGCCTTACTTTAAAAAAGAAATCCATACCTCTGGTTCTAACCATGTTATAATTTTGCCTCCCATTGCCTTCTTTAAATCACTTTGTAAGATATTTTTTTTAGAAAAGTTACTACCGGTAATACCCTTAACATCTGTCTAATGTCAGTACCATAGATGCAAACACCATAAAATTTAGTATTTATGCTTTATCATCACTTTATAGATATATATATATATATATATATATGAAATAAATAGATAGACATATATGATTGACAGGTTAATTATTTTCTTCACTTCGTAATAACGATAAAACTGAAGAATTTTATAATACCATTGATCATTTCAAAGGATTTTTTTACTTCTACAACTTTACTAAAGATGTGGAAATATGAGATGAATTAGTAAAAATTTTTGAAAAATAAATATATGTGATTTAGTTTAATTACAATTGCCTTCAGAACATTCAAGACAAAGTTGGAATCTGGAGAACTACTTGTAAACTACAAACTTTTCAATCATTAAAAGAATATGGAGATTAGAACCCTCATTTTTAGAACCCTTTACAACTCCACCTGTGCCTATCTCTGGTATGAAAGGGTTATTTCTGAACTATATCACTTATTCAGAAGCCATGGTCTACAGTAATTGCATCCTTGATTATTCTAAAAAAAATTATAATTGAGTAGACTTTAACTTGATTTCCAATAATTAACAATTACATCCTGGCTGAGTAATCATGCATCACATATGAATAATAATCATAATAATAAAACAAATATATATATATATATATATATATATATATATATATATATTAAATTTCACAATTTCAAACAGCAGGGGGTGCAAATAGAAAATTAGTGGGAGCCAGCAAAAATTCCCTAACAAGGATTTTTTCTTCTCAAAAGCTGCATTTACACTGCAAGCAAAAACCATCGTTTTTTCTCACCTTCCGGAGTTTTGTCGGAATTTGCGAGGCAACCATTTACCTGTAAACACAAAGAAAACCAAAATCGAAAAACCCACTTCTGGAGGTTTAAAAAAAAATGTCAGCCATACTCTACCGGTTTTTGCTGTGTAAATGCTCATTTTCAAAACACCGGTGTACTCTTTTGTTTTTTAGTCACATAACTCTCCTCACTTCTGCATACATGGCAGCGACAAGAGGTTCATGCCAAAAACTCACATTAAAAACCTCACAGAATTATAAATACCAACATGTTTTATGGGTTTTTCAGGTAGGGTAAATAGGAGTTTAAAAAACTGATGGTTTTTCAAATTGTTTTTTGTGCAATGTAAATGAGCCTAGTATAATGATGTTTCTGGTTGAATGATGCATGATTGTTCATCCTTATCTGGGTCAAGCAGTGTTTATTCCATTGTTTGTAGGGTCTCTCTCTCTCTCTCTCTCTCTCTCTCTCTCTCTCTCTCTCTCTCTTTCTCTCTCTCTCTGTTTTCCCACTTTGTTTTATTGGATTGTGTTTACAGCAAATACAGGAAACTCCCCCTAAGCTTAGCCTCATTACAAGGCCCTAACCAGAGATTCTTTTACGGTTTAACCACCACAAAAAAAGGCACAGTGTTTTTGTTAATGTGTAAAATGATTGGCAATTGCACGCAACGATGGGCTTACACATATTCACTGAGCTCTGTGTTATAAGATTCAGAAATGTAAAGTGTATTACACATTTAATTATCATTTTTTTTTTAAATGCTGTGATTTTGCTGCGTCATATCTAAATGAGCCTTTACCATGCACCATGCCTGTTCAAGATATTGCATTGAATTGCATCAAGAAAACCTTTTCAAAGTTTTAAATTGTGAGCTGAGAGTAGGAAGGGCATAAGTTAATGCCCTTCTGGCTTTTCAGCAGAGGAAATAATGAAAGCTTCCCAAGTTCCCATCTCTTGTTTCATTTCATTTCCATTTTCTGTTCTTGTATCATGCATCATTAAGCCTGAACAAAATTGCCCGATTGCTCTGGACAATTACCCACCCTGGACAATTTAACATCTCAGTGTAGGTATTTTTGAAGAAGAAAAAAAATTATTCACCCATAAAACTATGTTAGGTTTTATCCCTATTTCCATTTCCAATTTGAAACATGTTTATATTGAAAAGAAATTTCCAAATAATTGCACAAAGTTTAAAGTGATTTTTGTAAAGGCATCTGCCAAATGGACAATACATATCGTCCCTATTTTCACGAAGTGACGGTAGTGAATGAAAATCGCATACAATTTGCGTGCATATTTTCCTCACTACCGTCACTTCGTGAAAATAGGTACGATATGAAGCATCTCATAGTCAAAGTTTTAAGACAGTTGTATGTTTTATGTCTCCATATGGAACACACATAGCAACATTACAACCAATTACATGATAGCCCTTTCTAAATCTTATGCATAGGTCTTGTGTAACTTACATTTCTTAGATATTCAGCATCTGGATTTGGAATAATGAAGAAATTACTTTTACTAAACATATAGTCTTTGCTTTGCATGACAAGAAAAATTTGTTTTTGGAAGTGTCATTAGTTGAATTTGGTATATTTCAGTAGCAAGGGAAGTAAAACATACTACCATCAGCGCTTTGGTGATAGCAGGATGAAGAATCTGAAAGAAACAAACAAAGAAATGAAATGGAGACTTAACTAGAGCCTACTCTTAAGTATCAAGACAAATAAAGACAAACATTGCACACAAATCAAATAAATTCTATTGACATAGACTGCGGGTTGTTTAATGGGACTTTAGACTAGCTATTGACGTATCAGATGAGTGTGTGCATTCAACAATATCTGTCTTATCATTTTGACAATTCAGGCAGCTCCAAAAACAGTTATAGGGGTAGGTTGTACTTCTCAATTTGACAGTTTCTACAAAGGTACTAATCGACTCGTGAAGAAGAAAAAAATGTCAACATTTTGTTCAAAAAGTGATTGTAGAATTAGTATTATACATTTGCGACATGGGTACTTTGAAATTAATCCAGTTTAATCATGATGTATGATTTTATGGTTATTCTGGAAAACTGCAATTCTCATTATTATTATGCCAGGGCAAAAACAACATTTCTGATGTACAAAGTTCTTCTTCCAACTTTCAAAGACAGGTTTATTTGACTACTTTTACAGCATTGCCAAAATACTACCTTGAATATTTTGAAGGATATTATTTCATACTACAACTTTTTAAGTCAACTTATCTATTTGTAGAATAACATAAGGGATCAATTCAAAATACTCTTATTGAACAGTGCAGATCATCACCTGTGGAAATAAGTTTGAGTGGTACAGGAAATTCAACATCAACAATCGCAGTGATGCTGACATTAATGACGCGATCTTGAAATTTAACACCACATATTGCACAGGTTTGTTGCAATCAGATGTATTACATCATCATGTTTTTATACTTTAACATATGGATGATTTCATAACATCATCACCCTCCCACTCAATCACTCATTGACCCACCTTCAACATAGCCATGAAGAACTTCCCCAACATTACATCTAGCCCAGAAATAGTATGCAATGTTCACACAGGTGGAACAGCTGTCCACCCCCATGTTTGAAAATGAAAGCTTCCTAAATGCTATCAAACATCATTTTAAAATAGCTGCACAGATCAAATAGAAATATAGAATAAGAAAGAGAGGAGATAGGGAGACACACAGAGAGAGAGAGAGAGAGAGAGAGAGAGAGAGAGAGAATATATCTGATCACTTCAACTTTTTATGTGTTTTTCTTTCATTCAAACATAAAATCTTGAACAAAATAATGCTGAAAAGAAATATTGCCAGAAGGGATAGAAGGATAGCAGGAGGAAGAGAACGTGGGAAATTAAGAAGAGAGAAAGGAAGAGAACAAGGGAAATAAAGAAGAGGGAAAGGAAGAGAACGAGGGAAATAAAAAAGAGAGAGAGGAAGATAATGAGATATGAGATAGGTGTAGAGGTCAAAGTCGTGAAAGATAAACAAGTATTGAGCAATCTTTTTCTATGTAGTCTTCCTTTGTTACTATTCTAAATCTCCAGTTTCTTTAATGCAATAACCTTTTTGTACATTATAACTGCAGGTGGCTGTCTAACCCGTATAGTGCTAAATACATTTGTACTTCTAAATTTACATCTAAGTCAAACTGCATCATTCTTTATCAACTTGTGGATAAAGGTGAACATACTCTTCAAAAATGAAAGTTTATATATCCAAGCACATCTAAATATCTACAGACTCGTACCACAATGTACCACTTTCGTTTTCGTCCAATTTGTATTTTGAGGCAAGTTGTTATTTTCAACAATCGGTTGAGCTTGTGATACACCTGTTATTTGTATCTGAAGAGCTGAGTAAGATAGATCATAAATCCAATCCATAAGTCATAAATTAGAAATGTCATTGGCTAAAACTCATGCTACTTCCACAGGTCAAGTGCACAGAAGAGAAGAGGTGAGAGAGAAGGGGGGGGGGTAAGCAGAGCTCAGACGAGAGAGAAAGAGGAGGGAGGCAGAGGAGAGAGGGAAGAAGAGAAGAGATGGTGAGAGGAAGAGAGAGAGAGAGAGAGAGGGAGAGAGAGAGTGAGAGAGAGGGAGAGAGAGGAGGGAGAGAGAGAGGGGGGGGGAGAGGGAGAGGGCAAGAGGGAGGGAAGGAGAGAGAGAAAGAGAGAGAGAGAGAAAGAAAGGGAGATATAGAGAGAGGGAGATATAGAGAGGGGAGAGAGGGAAAGAGGGAAAGAGGGAGAGAGAGAGAGAGAGATGTGCAGGAATGCACCTGTGAATGGAATGATATGCCAACTGCAGTCATCTATCAAAATCAAACCAGTTTATGTTTTTCTCCAAATTTTTCTCATGCTTTCCCATTCTCAATGTAGCGTGCACCTGTCCCACGCTCGTAGCTTATGCCCATTGTTGATGTCACGTAGCTTAAAGGATATAATAGGTAGGAGGGCAATTATCATCTTCTCTTTGAATACTATTGCTAATCTGAGAGAATAGACGGGTAAATCCTGGCCCATTACATTACCCCCCCCCCCCCCCAACCCATCCTCAAAATAGAGCTTGGACCATATATTCTGGGTATAATCATAGAAGTAAATGGTGTCAGGCTTTGACATTATGAACTGGTTGATTTGATTTGATATTTTTATATATAATATAAAAACATTCACATCAAATCGGTGTACAATTTTCAAAAGTTCAAAATAATGTCTTTACTTAAGATGAGGCCTAGAGGTCTAAGACCCCGTTTACAGTGAGAAAATTGCTGGGCCAGGCCAGGCCGCGCAATTGGCTGCGCATTTGGTGCGTTTGCAGTGAGAAAAAGCCAGGCCAGGCCGCATTTACAGTGAGAAATTGCGGAGCCAGGCCGCTATATCTTTCTCATTCTTTTTGTCTCCCTCTTTCTGTCTATGTCTGTCTGTCTGTCTGTCTGTCTCTTATAACTCTTTTACTTCCTTTCACTACAGGTTCCAGATTTTGAACATCAAAGTATTGATACTGACATAAGGCCTGACTTCATCAGCTCGAGATTGCAAAATAACAGGTATTTTAACTATCCTGATCACAAATTATCCAGCTAATTTGCGTCTTCATCAGCCCGCAGTTGCAATTAGCGAGATATTTGGTTGAGATAATCATCCCAAGATATCTTGGGCTAGTGTGCAAAATATCCCGCTATTTGTCCGATGCGTCTTCACCAGCCCAAAGACTCCATTATGCGCGAACACATTTTGAGTTTCGAGGTGGGGTCTCGAGGTGGAGTCTCCAGCTGATGAAGATAGGGTTTGTAACTTCAGGCTTATTTCCAAAATCAGAATGGCAATCTCGAGCTGATGAGGACATACCTATAAAGAACAAATGAACCCGATCATAAACATGCCTAGTTTACTCTCTCATACACTGGTTAAAAAAAAAACTGTGACCATTATAAATACTACAAATACTACAGGAAGGATTGCTATGCTGACAGGCTTTTAACAAAACTGGTCTGAATAGTCAACTCTTTATCTCTATATTTGGAGTTTTATCATAGAACTTTAATGAAAGGTACTCCATGTATTTATTTGCATTGTATAAAAGGGAAAATGTATTGAGCCAAAGGGAAGATTTCGGAAGAACTTGTGTAATCCGCTTACAATGCTTAGTATCTTATTGATAGGGGGATAAATCAAAACTTTCTTGGATGGATCAAAAGAAACAAGAATGTGTAAAAAGAGACTTACCGTAAATTCTTACAAACAGGATTTTCTTATATAAGTTATCTTAATCTTTGAAAGTTTAATGAGCTAAAATTTTAAGAAACCTCTCTGTTTGGTTGAATTTCTAATCATGGAAAAAATTTATTTAGCTATTGAATTGTTTGGAGAAACTGATAAAATAATGCACTTTACCTGAGAAGAAAAAACCTAACATAACATTTATCACACATATATTGTATTGAAGCTTTTAGATACTAATAAAAAGAGTTTAACAATTATTGTTAAATCTGATCAGTGTCTGTGATATGGTGTAATATTGAAGCCCTTAAAAAATTGCGCTTCAATTTGATCATGAAGTGCCTCAAAAAATTAAAAATCTTTGAGTGACCGGTTTTTACCATACTCATTTTCCCCAAGAGACTGTAGTGTTATGAAAATCGTTAGGAAAATGAAAAATGAAACTTTGATTTCCAATCATAAATATCTTGATAATCAGACAGGCGATCAGCTTGTAAAAGTCATGGGAATCCTGACTGACCTAAAGGTAATAATAATAATAATAATAATAATAATAATAATATGTCTTGTTTATCCAGGGTAGCCTCATCAGTATTCATACTGTTCTCCCTGAGGGCCCTGCAATCATATTATTAAGTTAATAATTATGACTGCAGCATAAGCTAAATCCAGGATTTTGTTTCAGAATCTGAGGCAATGACGAGTCACTTTAACTTAGGGATGGCAATTAGTAAAGTATACAGTTGCAAGGAGGTCTTTAACCCCCCCCCCCCCACCTTTTTTTTTGGGGGGGGGGAATAAGTATGATTGAGAAAAAAAAAATCACTAAATACAGTTTTGGTAATTCAAAAATTCAAAGCCTTCAAATTTTTTAGTAACACAGATCCTCTGCTTTTGAACCTCAAATAAGGTCAGCCTAATTCTAGACTACATATACACCTTCTATGTTGAGGGGTCCATTCTATATTTCCACTATACCTTTCAAAAGTGTAAAGGTTATTTACCCTTTTACTTGATTCAGTACACACAAAACAGAACCATTAGTATACTAAATGAACCCCACTCCCACTTGTTAAAAACACAGACACCCCATCCCTCATACAAATATATGACCCCCTGCAGACTTTTGTCTTCTCAATAAACTATCATTGTGTTTTTGTCACATATCTCTTTTTAAATCAACATGATTTTGAATTGCCAATTACATTGATAGCAAGCTACACTTGCAGGGGGAGGGGGCTTTTTCTGAATATAATTCCAAATCCATTGAATGCTGGTAATTAAAAACTATTGTTTTATTCTACATGTATTTATCAGCAGAAATACATCATTGGGTCTGAACAACTCAGACTACAAGTGGAAAGCCACAGATTGCCCACTTGCAAAATAGCAAAGGCAGACATTCCTATAAATAAACAAGGGTGTCATGTATTACATACCTGTACATGATTCCAACTATAGATGGCGCTTATCCTGTTTTGGGAGGGGAGGAACAGGTTGTACATCCACAGGTGATTTAGAGCTGAGGAAATAAACATAAAAATATACAATTTGATTTGATTTATTTTATCTGAAATAGAAATGAATGTGTGTGTGATGCTAAGGAATTAATATATTCTTGTTAGCAACCAAGTAAACAAGTGGGGAAGTAGCCTACTGTTGATGCTGATATCCAAGGAACTTGCTCACTTAACATTATTGCCAGTCTTCTCCCAAGTTTTAATTTGACACAAAAACAAACAAACTAATAAAACAAATCAAAACATCCAAAAAACAAAATATAAGAAATTAATCAAAATAAATAATACTGAGGGAAAGAGACTATTGGTACTAAAAAAAGGGGGGGCAAATTTTCTCCCCCCCCCCCTCTCGAATAAAAGAAAAGAAAAGAAAAGAAAATAGTTTGTTGAAAACTTGAAAGTCTTCAATCCTAAGACAGACTGAAATGTCTCAATTGTTATTTTATTAAATGATACATGATGTAAGAAGTCATTTTCTTTCAATTATTCTTCCATATCATACCAGTACTACAATGGAGCTACAAAAAGTGAAACTCAAGTTGGATTGATTATAGCTCTCTTCTCATGGCATTATCATCACTTTGATTATGATCATTTAAAATGATACCATAATTATGTGTTATTGAATTTGCAGCCATAGAGTGAGCAGTACAGGGTATTAAAAACAAAGGTTGCAAATGAACTGGTAAGAGCACTCTTCTTTCTTTGACATAAGAGAGCATGATTTTTGTTAATGACAGCAGGGCTACTGATTCCAATTAGTTATCCATGAATGAACAAATTTATAGAAATGTATGCAATGTGGTGACATGTCAGGCAATTTGATTGCACGGTCAAACAAGAACTATGTATTTTGCAACTTATCCCTTCATGAATTTGATTACTTAAAAATCATAGAATATGGGGTATCATTTAAAAAAAAGGGAATATACCAACTTTCAAATGATACTAAATATAGGGATGATTATGTCCTGACAAGAGAGATAGGCCTGTAATCAATCATACTAGAGTTTCCAAACTTTGATAGGGGTTTGTTGTATTCATACACCGTATTTACTTACACCATATTATATTCCCATTGTTAGAACTTAAAACCAGATATACAAGCCTTTCCCATTCCTGTAAATGGATACTTGCCATCATAATTTCCAATGACAACATTCTTGTCATGTTATGAAATAGATATATCTGATGGTGTTGACATTTCACCAGCTACAAGATATTTCTACTCACATGAAGTTTTTTGATCTTGGCTATTGTACAGAAACTAATAATGATACGTGACTCAGAGCTTTTCTCTCTATGAACTTGACAAAGGATGGTATGAAATATCATGCCAACCGTGGTATTCTACTCATGTTTTGTAATGTGAAGATCACACATCAGTTACAATTGTACTGATAAACATCAGTGTTTATCACGGTAAATGCTTTCTATAGTCATTTGGTGATGATATGTACTTCTTATTGAACCTGTGTAGTTCATTTGCATAGAGGCCTACTAATATTACACAAACCCTAAAAAACAGTGTATCAGAATGTTATTTCTTAGAAATATTCTATATCTGTGAAGAAAACAAATAGTTTGAAATGGAGGTCACTACAGTGTAGGAAAGTAACTACTCTGGTAAGAGAATGGTGAGATTGTATGAAGATAAGTTGAACAAGTTTTGGAGTTTTAATAAAAGGATGTTGAATGAAATGTGGTAAAGATGAACTATGCACCAATGTAATTAAAATGTGATCAATTCATCCATGGTAAATTATTTTGTAATGCGTTTAAACGTTGTCACAAAAAGTAGCTAGTTGACTCTATGAATGTGGATGAGAGCCTGCCAATCAATTTTTGTTCTTGAAATAAACTATATTCAAATCTAATATCAAATCAAAATACTCTTCCTTGCTTAAAGGGATTGGGTATCTTTGTCTCGATTCTAAACAGAATCATAGAATTAGCTCATATGCTGCAATCATAATTATAAACCTTTAGGTCAGTCAGGAATCCCATGACTTTTACAAACCAATTGTCTGTCTGATTATAAAGATATTTATGATTGGAGTTCGAAATTTCAATAAACGTTTGAACGATTTTTATAACACTACAGTCTATTGAGTAAAATGAGTATGGTAGAACTGGTCACTCAAAGATTTTTAATTTTTTCAGGCACTTCATGATCATTTTAAAGCTCATTTTTTTAGGGCCTCAATTCTAGACCATGTCACAGACACTGATAACACGGAGGAACATGTATCTCAGGTTTGAAAAACTAGAAACATTGTTAAACAATGCCTTTATTTCTCTATGCATCATCCAAGTCTTGCAGGTGTAATACCAGTTGCACATCCCCCAAGACGGAGCTAAAAATAAAACAGGGCTCCGGTAGAAACCCAAGGGTGGTATGACTGGATCACCTTAACAATCCCCTCCCAACCTACTCACAAGAAAACCTGCATATGGGACTACCCCTCCGAACCAACAGGATAATGCCCAGCACATGGCACATAAGGTAAAAAGATGGGGCCAGGATTCTCCAGAGTCAAGGGATGAAAGCCTTGAAGCAGTGGATCTGTCATCAGGGCATCCATGGCGGCAGAAAATGGATGTAAGATGGCTGACACTGCAGATGTCACTAGAGCTTCACAGGGCTCAAGTCAAGAAATAAATTATGTGGAGCTCTTATCAGGGACCTACTTGTTGTTCTGTGTTCTCACTGTATTCTTGACAAACGAATGAATGTGACCAGTAAACTACCGTAACTGAATGAAAGAAAATACACCCCCTTTTTCAAAAAGTTTCTCTGCTAAAAAGCTCTTTTTAAATGTCTAAATATAGCATCCTGAACAAATTATTCTGTAACTTGACAACATAACATTATGAACTTCAGATTTTCTACAAAATATTTATATTTCAATGGAATGAATGACTTTCTCTCGATTGAAATATCATGCATGAATCAAGCTACACAGGGAATCGCCAAATCACTCTTGAAAAACCAAGCAAGCACTCAGGAAAATATCGCCTGTGGTTTAACGTTATGCTACAGTCACACGGCCATGTTACGGACCTGCGGACGCCTGCGTATATTTGGATAATGAAAATGCGTAATTTTTAACCCCAATACGGAAATTTGAGCAAAAGTTACCTATATTCTGCGGACGATACGGATTAGTTACGGATGTTACGTATGAATTACGGATGTTACGGGTAAAACCTGCGGATGAACCCATCCGCTACCAACCCGCTGACACATGTTACTGACTACTTACGGATGACTTACGGACGATACGGATGACTTACGGACGATACGGATGACTTACGGACGATACGGATAAGTTACGCTCGTGTCTGCGCATGTCGGCTTCCTCTGGCGTCCGCACCATCCGCATATAAACCCACCTGGATCGGAGCTTGCTTCAGTCGCATTTCATCAAGTCTGAGATCTAGTTCCAGTTATTCAACAGTTTCTTCTCCATCTTTTTGTGAAATAGGAGTTTTAAAGATTTTCTCAACACAGATTTTATAAATAAATTTACATCCTTTCGTTACCTTGTTCAATTTTTTTGTTGTCAAATTTAAGCATCAAGAGTTGCATGATTTGTCTGTTTGTTATGTTTGGCCAACTGCTTAGGCCATGCGCTGCTGCCAGGGAACTGCTCCGGCGGTGCCATTGTAGTAATGCTTGAGGTACAGGCGCTGGCGCTTGGCAATCTTGGTGGTGTATTTGCCAGCAAGCCTCTGTTGCATGTCATCCAGCACGCCCCCCTCTCTCCATGCACCCGGGATGATGTTGTGCTGGTCGTCCTCTCTGTCCATCATGCCATTCTGCTCAGCGGATGCCTGGTCTCTCAGGAGGTTGTGGATGCACAGGCAGGCGAGGACGATGGTCTCCACTGTGGAAGGCACCTGTGCCATAGCACTCAGAAGACACCGGAATCTGTTTGCAAGAATGCCAAAGGCATTCTCCACACATCTCCTGGCTCTGGAAAGTCTATAGTTAAATATCCTCTCCTCCATGGTCAGTGGCTTGGCACCAAAAGGCTTCATCAGGGTGGTGCGTAGTGCAAATGCAGCGTCAGCAATCACGAAATAAGGGATGTCTCGATCGTCATGAGGCAGTGGCTCATCTGGTGGTATTCCAATGTTCTCATCGTCAATTGCCTCTTTCAGACTGCACGTGTTCCAAATCTGGGCATCAGAACTCGCACCACCTGCTCCCACCTCCACCCACCGGAACTTGTAGTTGCCATCAACCAGGGCAAGGAGTACAATCGAGTTGTACCCCTTATAGTTGTAGAACTGGGAGCCACAGTTCGCGGGTGCCTTGATGCGGATGTGCTTGCCATCTAAGGCTCCCAGGCAATGGTGGAAGTTCCACCGGTCGGAGAAGGTCTGGGCAATGCCCTTCCACCCCTCTGGAGTAGATGGTTGCTGATGGTCTCCTCGCCATACTCAGCGTAGATGGCCTGACACACGTCCAACACCAAGAGTGAGATGGTGTTGTGAGGTACATAGAATAGGTACATCAGGCTGTGGTAGGAGTCCCCACTGGCAAGGTAGCGCATGGTGATGGCGACCTTCAAGCCTACTGGAAGGGCCTTCCTGTACCAGGTATCATACTTCTGTAAGCGAGGAGTGAGGCGGGTGACCATTTCGGCAAACATGGCAGGTGTGATGCGGGTGAAGTTGCCGAAGCCCTGAACATCCTCATTGCGTAGCAGGTGCATCAGGTTACCATAGGCACCCTGGTGTGGTCGCAATGTGATCCAGTGACGAACCCAACACATCCTCTCTTTTCTCCTTTCAAGGATGGCTTGCATCTTGGCCATCAGGATCTTCATCTGCATCTGATTGTGTTGGATGGCCATCAAACAATCCAGCAACACAAGGCGGCGTTCTCTCTCCATCTTGAGTGACCTGTGAAAGTCTACAGTTGAAGAACTGACAATGATGAGGATGCTGGCAGCATCCAGGGTTGCATACCCAAGTGAAGACCATTTGGCATGGGCGACATCCGCCGAAATGAAAGAAGACATAGGTAAAAATTCCGCATGTTATCCGTATCTCAACCGTAACATACATATCCAATCCGTAACATCCGTATCCCATCCGTAATATTCGTATCCCATCCGCAAGCATACGCAATTACCGCAAGTCCTATCGTAAGATCCGCAATATATATGTCAAAAATACGTTAAACATACGTAACTCCTACGTAATAGTGTTTACGTACCCCTATGTATCCGCAGGCATCCGCACACCCGACAAAGTGTGCGGATCAGTTACGTATCTAACGTATCCTGCGGATGAGTTTACGTATCTTACGTATGAGTTACGTATTTTACGTATGGATAACGTATATTCTGCGGATGCTTACGTATATTTCATCCGCAGCAAAATTTTGAGATTTTCAAAATTCCGCTGCGGATCTGCGTATGTCTGCGGATCCTGCGGATTGAATTACGGATGGATACGGATGCTTACGGATGATACGGATCCTTGCGGATGCTTACGGACTTTTATCCGTAAGCATCCGCAGCTACCGTAAGTGGCCGTGTGACTGTGCCATTAGGGATATGGGGATTATCTAAGCGTGCGTTTATTGACCAAATTTTTTGATAGAATCAGGTTTCTCAAATGTCTTTCAGGCAAATTAAGAAGATGATAAATGCAAAGCCTTTTTTAAAAGTCTTTAGATATGGGCATATCTAAAGACGCAAAAAGGTGTGTTTTGAATGTGACATACAACCAGAATCACGTTTCTGAGAGATGATAATCGCAAAGCTGTTTTGAACCCCACATACAAATCGGACTACCCAGGTTAATTTCCGGTTCGGAGGCTAGCGCGCGCCATGTGTTGTGTAGTTGACCTCCGAGAAACTGCTTCTCGGGTCAAACGGCGCAAAATAGCTGGACAGACACAATGCCTTTATTTTTGAATCGTGAAGAGACGATAAACGCGATATCCCGCAAATCACTTTTGTATAGTGGAGTTCGATAGTGGGGTATGATAGTGGGGTACGATATGTACATATCTAGTGGCAAGACCCAATAAATGCACCCTTAGCCATATCATTGGTCTGATAAATCTCTTGCTGAATTATTCTTAGTATTCATGATGTAATTGGTGATTTATGATGTCAATGAACTTTGTGTCGTTTACTTCATCTAGGTTTATTATCTATAGGGTAACTTATGTGTCCAACAACAACAAAAGTCGGCTCAATCATAAAATTGAAAGAAAAAACAGTAAAACAAACACAAAAGCAAAACATTTGTTTACATTGTACATGTATGGAGGTCTATAACTAACATTTCACAGATTTGTCAATCTGAAATGCTCATGAAGTAGGCTCACTTTTAATTTCTTGGAAACGTTTCTAGTATTTGTCCGATCTTTCTCTGATTATTATATTTTTTCAAAAGTTCATTCATATAAAGTTAAAAGTATTTCTAAATAAGTCAAAAGTTGGATTCCCCATTTAAAAAAGAAGAAGATTTGGTTGGTTATTGATACATTTTAAGTAAAATTTAGCAATCACAAACCTATTTCTACTGAAAGGTTTTTACCACAGCACATTACAAGAACAGGTTTAGATATGTATACATAGAGCATTCACAGAATTCACAGTTCACACCTTTTTCATCTGAATGTCTATTTCTGCAGACTTTCACTGAATTTGTTATAGGGTTGTTTTTTATATGTGTCTTTTACGGTGCGTTTAATCAATTTTTCGAAGCTAGAATCACAAACATGAATCCCAAATCAAAACGCCGTTACAAAAAACAAGGTCACTGCGGTTTGCGTTCAAGCGATTTATCATCAACGATGATTCTAGCTCATTTCGAGCCCAGCCACTGCGCATCACACTGCGCAGTTGACCCAGAAAGTATAGGTCAACCTAGGCACGAGTTTTTTTTAAATGTTTACGGCCGACTGTCGACTGCTGTTTCGAGCATAGATCGCTATAATAAAACAAAGAATGAGAAGGAAGAAACAAAGAATAACATAAGAGAAAGTGATAGAATGATTAAAACAAAGAATAACATAAGAGAGGTGATAGAATGATTTAAACCAAGAAAAAGACAAGAGAAGGTGAAAGAAGGAAGAAACAAAGAATAACATAAAGACAGAAAGAGAAAGTGATAGAATGATTAAAACAAAGAATAACATAAGAGAAAGTGATAGAATGATTAAAACAAAGAATAACATAAGAGAAAGTGATAGAATGATTAAAACAAAGAATAACATAAGAGAAAGTGATAGAATGATTAAAACAAAGAATAACATAAGAGAAAGTGATATAATGCTTAAAACAAAGAATTACATAAGAAAAGGTGATAGAAGGGAAAAACAAAGCATAACTTAAGAATGTAAGGAAGAAACAAAGAATAACAAAAGAAAAAGTGATAGAATTATAAAAACAAAGAATAACATAAGAGAAGGTGATAGAAGGAAAAAAACAAAGAATAACATGAGAATAGAAGGAAGAAACATAAAATAACATAAGAGAAAGTGATAGAATGCTTAAAACAAAGAATTACATGAGGAAAGGTGATAGAAGGAAAAAACATATAGAAGGAAGAAACAAAGAATAACATAAGGAAAGACAGAAAGAGAAAATGATAATAGGAAAACAAGGAATAACATAACGGAACAGGCCACGATAAAGAGCATGGTATAGTGAATGCTATTGCATGAAAAGCAGGTGCGCGGTTTTTGCCCAAACCGGAACAGGCCACGATAAAATCATGATTGAGACTATGTTCATTCAATCGAATTTTAGAGACCATGATTCTGCAGAATCATGATACAAAACGCACCTTTCTCAGCGTTTCATGTTTGTGTTTTTAAACACGTTTATTTTTACGACCAACAAAAAAATCTCTTGAACGAATTGCGTTTTAAACTAAACGTCTTTGAAAACCGTGATTCTAGGGTGAAAAAGTGTCGATTAAACGCACCCTTACTTTAATGGTATTAATTACATTTGAACGGGATTCACCAGATGGCCTATAGTCTACCAAAGACATACTGTAGAGAGCAGAGAGGAAGCTAGGAAAGGAATATGGAATTCATCATATCAAGGAAATTTTAAAAAACACAAGGTTGACCATATACTCTTCAATGAATATTCTGTTGTTTTGAAATCAGCAACTATTGTGCAAGAGAAACAAGACTGTTTCTAGAAGCTATAAAAGATGCCAATTCGTATCAATTTCTGAGACATTTTTACATAAAAAGCTGCTAAAAAATGTAATAATGAAATATACAATTTTACAGACACAGAACAGATCTCCATAGACTAACTTACATCCAGTTTACAAAGAATTTCATAAATGTATACAGGTATATAAGAAAAAAATGACCAAGAATAGGTCATTCTAATATCCTCCTATCCTTCTCATTTATATGCAGTGGCAAAATGTTCTTCGTTCTCAGAGATCTTATCCAATCATTAACCCTAATTTGATCTTTCATGTGCAGAAATAAATGTTTGTTTAGTCTTTGTTTGCTGTTATAGTGTCATTCTCTAAATGATCAACAGTGTAATGGCTCTAAAGAATTATCCTCAATATATAGTATCTTTAAAGAATCAATACACTATGAAAGAAAAATCCATACTCTATTCATATACAATTTTACATCACGATCAAATGTTTATCCTGTATTAAATAACAAAAAATGAAAGAGATTCTGAAATCCTGACCTATTTACAACAATGCGTTTGAACCTGGGATTAAAATTAAAATTACAACACACATTGAGTGATTTCAAGTTCGGTGTTGAAAGCTGGTGTTGGTGTTGTGAGAACATCAACACCAGCCACAACACCGAACTTGACATCAGACTGGTGTTGGGATTGACTTCAGGAAATATGACGTATTTCCGCTAGTTTGTGTTGAGGCTGGTGTTGAATGCTGTCTGCTGAACCGAGTACCGCGGTTGGTGTTGACGATTTACATGTTATTTTCCCATTCACCAACACCAGCCCCCAGGGATTGGGAAATTCATGAATTCAAGTTCGGTGTTGGTGTTGGTGTTGCAGTATACCGCAGGTAACTATCACTATGAACATGACAGACAAAGAAAGCGGACAAAATATACAGTTCCTCAGGTAGACAAAGGAACATCCCTTCACTGCTATTATGTAGAAAGGTGAATATGCATGTGACACCTGTTCTACACATTTTTACATAATAGCAGTGAAGGGATGTTCCTTTATCTACCTGGGAAACTGTATATTTTGTCCACTTTCTTTGTTAGTCATGTTCATAGTGTATGTGGACATCTGGCACAGATCTCATGATCATGCCAAGGTAAAGATCCACTGTACAGTAAAAACAGCTGCAAATCATGGGAGCTATATGTGTTTTTCAAGAGAAATGATATTTTATCTATTGATTTTTTAATATGGCTTTACATTTGATATTCAAAATGATGTAATTTATTGGATTTTCTGAATGGATTACACTTTTATCGCAAGACTTTTCGCGTGTAGAATAGGACGTCACTCGGTGTTGAGGCTGGTGTTGAGTCATCGATAACGCGCACCCGTGATCGATATCGACTTTCTAAACTGACCATCGGTGTTGGAGCTCGGTTCAGCAGCCTTTCCATGCTCTCAACACCAACACCAACACCGAACACCGTACTTGAAATCACTCAATCTTCCACTATGACAATATTTATACTTGAGCCAATGGGATCAATTTCATTATAATTGAACAATTAATGACTTTCATATCTTAAGAAGATGAATCTTAGTTATTGAGCTCTTAAACAGAATGTATGGTGTGTAGAGGTGTCGTGGTCTAGTGGATAAATCTTCAGACTGTGGGTCAAGCAGTATGCGGTTTGAGTCCCATCACCGTACTAATAACCTTTGGATATTAATCTACCGGCACTCTCCACCTAGGTGTTACATGGATACCGGAAGGAAGGAATTTTTTTAATGCTGTGATCAGCAAAATGAGTAGCTTAGCAGAGCCAGGGTAATACAAGATCCCCTTGAGCACCTGACGTTGTGGATATGTGTTCTATATAAATATCCAATATTAAAACCTATATTGCTCTCTTATTTAACTGCAAAATAAAAGTTGTATTTTGCTCGCTACTCCGAATACGAAACCGGAGCGGGCAACATTTACCATACTGCCCTCTTCCGGGTTATCCCCCTAGAACACTGTACTAAATTAGAGGGCAACATTCTGACATATTCCATCAGTGCACCTGCGCAGTAGGATTTATGGTGAGTAAAAATTATGCTTGATACTTAATTTTTTTTATCATTTGTAAAAAAAATGCCTTGTATAGGTAATAATGATTATATTGACAAGGCTTCTTTTGGAGTAAATCAGAAATATTGACTGCACTAAGACCATATTGCCCTCATCTACTCGGAGCTATGATCTTAGTTTGGTCAATATTTCTGATGTATCCCTCAGGCCCAGTCAATATAATACAATTATTATATTATCATTTAGACCTAATACTGGGTTAAAGCTCGCTTAGACAATTAACAACAACCAAACTTAGACCGACGTTTACATTTTACCTTTGTTCAACACGACTAGTAGCACCAGATTTAAACGAATTAGTAGACCCTTGTTTTTAGTTCTCTAATTGTGTACAACTCTTTAAAACAAGCATGCAATTTTAGAAAACAGGACAGTGTTAAGTACCTTTTAACTATGGATTTGAAGCATCTGCTTAATAACTCAATAGTCATACATAACCAAGACTCCTATACCATCGGTGTATTTGATCAATGGCTGGTTATTGAACTTGTGAAAGCCACTACAAATCCGTCATCTTGGCAATCACCCATCATATCATTCATACAAACAAAAATATTATGTCTTGCCACTCTAGCTCTTTGGCTTCTCATACCCTACTCCTATCCTGCTTTGTGGAACAACAGATTAAGCTGGATTTACTTCTTTGATTTGGCCTAATCCCCTCAATCCCTTTTCATATTTCCTTGCTCAGGATGCATGGTTTTCTGTGGCTTTCCTCCGATGCTTCTCTGCCAAGCCCATAGGGGGAAATGGTTCACAAACTATCACATGATTCATCAATTTATTATTTAGGATGTGTTTTTCTATTTTCTTTTTGATCGATGGCAGCATTGATGATCTATATCTGTCTACTTGGTCATGCTGGCATCACTTCTCTGACCATCATTTCTTACTCACTCAGAGCAGGTGGTCTTTAGTTCTCTTTCATCTCCCTACCTAGATTTCAAACAGGCTACAGCAAGAGAAAGAGGGAGATGAAAGGAGAGAAAGGGTGTGAGAGTAAGAGAGAGAGATTGAAAGAGTGTGAGAGAGAGAGAGAGAGAGAGAGAAAGATACCGGTATATATATATACTAGCAGGACCCGCGGAAATCCGCGGGATTCTAGAGGGGGCGGGGGGTGTAAATACATATATAGAGACTGCATAGAGACTGTCTAAATTAAAACCACCAAGAACTTTATTTGCCATTCAGGCCATTAAAAAAATATACATGTTTAGCGTCCCCGCCCGCTTCCTTTTTGGGGGCCGCCTCCTATTTTTTTTTTTTGAATTTTTTTTATTTTTGAATTTTTTTTTTAAAGAAAAAAAAGCAGCGTCCCCGCCTGCTTCCTTTTTGGGGGCCGCCTCCCATTTTTTTTTTTTGAAAGAAAAAAAACATGAAAAGCACCGCTAAAATGTATTTCTGATTTTAAAAAAGAAAAAAAAAATAGTCGGCCGCCATCTTGAAAAATAGCTCGAATGTCAGGGAAAATGTACGGAGCGGCCATTTTGAAAAAAAAAAAAAAAGGCCTCCTCCTTCCCATTTTTCGAAAAAACAGGACGCTAAACATGTTTTTTTTTTAATTTGGCCTTATATAAAAAAATTTAAAAAAACGATCCAACTGTACCGGTAGTTATTCTTTAAGCCACTGGAACTGCGTAGAGTTCCGTATTTTGGGTACCGACTACGCAGAAATTCGGCTGCGTAGTAATGGGAAAAAAAGTCCCTGCGTAGGTTATGCGTAGGCTGGCGTACAGGTTTGCTTATGGTTGCTTACTGTGTGGAAAGCTTTTACTGCTTAGTCGATCTGGCGTAGGGTAGCGTACTGTTGCGTAAAAAGGCGTACTTTCTGCGTCAAGTTTCTACGCCGAAAGTACGCGAAAAAAATTAAACATGTTGAATTGTTTTCGTTCATCTTGCGTACCTCTTTCCGTCCCTCAGCATATAGTAACGTAGGCCAGCGTAGTTGGTACGCAACACTACGTATTGCCAATTAGTGACCCCGAGTGTCACAAATAAAGTATTAAAAATATGCTCATCTGACCTTAATTAAACGCCTAAAACCCCCGAGCTTTCGGGGGTTTATGGCCCCTTGAAACCCATGGACCCCACGCCTATATTATATATACACTCAACTCAGTACCCGCGGAAATCCCCGGGATTCTAGAGGGGGGCGCAGGCAAAAAATTAAGTTTTTCATGTTGGGGGCTCCATTTCAAATTTTGGGGAAATTTTTCGGGGGCTACTTTTTCAACTTTCGGGGGCTCTTTTTTCTGGGGCTACTTTTTCATTAATTCATAAAAAGATAGGCCTACACTTTGTTGAGATTTGTTAAGTAGGCCAAGGTTTCAGGCTTCCTACTTCATAATTGCCTATTTAAAAAAAAAAAAAAATTCTAGTTCAATAACTAAGTTTTCATGCATTGATTTGATGCAAGAACTGTAACATAATAGACCCTAGATTGTGATTATTTCTGACCATGAATTTCGATAATCATTTTTCAAAGTAAAATTTTCACAAGAAAATCAGACAGTCGTTTAAAAACGTAGACATTAGTAATACTTTTACTAATTCTAAGCTCAGGTTTCGTAAATCTATTCACGAAACTATATTGAAATCGCGGCAATAATGATGCAAACCAACAGATAACAATTTCAAAGTGTCAAATCTCTTCGACTCAGCTCAGGTGAACTCACACACACTACAGCGTAACTCAAGAGCTCGCACACCGGCGCCGCAGGCGTCGGACGCCTACGGTGCGCGGAACCGGTTAGGAGCTTCCTGCAAGCTCATTTCAACTCACACACCGCACACAGCAGCATTGCACTGTGTGTTGACTGAAGGCAGCTTGCGACTGAATTGTCAGTCCAATGGTTTTCTTGTGAAAACTTTCCTTTAGAAAATGATAATCAAAATTTAGTTAGCATGGCCGTAATAATCACAAAATAAGCTTTTATTTCATACCTCCATTCACGAAAACTATATACAAATCGCGGCATTCATGACGGAAATGGGTCTCTAAGTTTGGACGTCGACGGGAAGCCCCGTGTACGACCCTGTCCATCGTGCATTTAATACGCAACTTAATGTGAGTGGATAGTCATCGGTCGTGTGTCTACGGATGCAATGTTGAATATCCATGAGGTATCTCTGTCGTCACGCATATCCTGCATTATGCATGTCGCGTCTGTTTTCGCCCTGGACGTCGACACGGAGGAGGACCTCGGGCGGAGTATAGCCAATTCGCTAGAGTAGACTCTCCCGCGGACGACGGCACCGGTCACCGGTACCCCGAGGGGAGGGTTCAGGAGGAGATAGCCGCACCAACTTCGGTCGGCGATCTCATTAAAAAACAATAGAATACAAAGGCCGGCGGAGACGTCGCGCCCCCCGCGGAGCCTTAGCGTATTATTATTATAGATATATATATATATATATATATATATATATATATATATATGAGAGAAAAAAGATAGAAAAGTTAACAGACATAGAGAGAGAGAGAAAGAATAAGAAACAGATTGAGAAAGAAAGAGGAAAAGAAAAGTAGGAAAATACACCTAAAAGAGAGGAAAACAAGCAAATAAACAAACAAAAACAGATTGACCAGGATAAATTGATATCACTAATAACGTAGGTCTGCAGGAGAAGCACAGCATTGATTATATGATCTTCACAGTTCAGAGAAATAAAAACAATACCATTCTAACTTTTCAAGATTGGTGATACTGCTTTGAGCTAATTTGGAACCTTGTGGTTGTGTGGTTCATTTTCACTATTCCACCACCATCCCACAAAACTTTCATTTAGGATTGATGCAAGCCAGGAGACCAGGAGAGCTTTTAACCACAGACAATAATCCTCTTTTTTTTACCCAAACTAACCTAATTTTCTTCTCTGTCATGCCAAGAGGATCTCACATGATTCATCGTAGGTGATGTGGAGTTTTCTCTTTGGACATTTAATGTATATTATAAAAAACCTCCCCCACCCCTCCCCCTCCCTGTCCAAATTTTCTGTAAGAGAAGTCCTATGCTCCTAAAGAGTTGGGAGCCTCATATTCGCCAACAATTTAATGGCAAAATTTCACTTAAATTGTATCATTATGTGAAAGAGAATTTGAGACACACTTCTGCATAGCTATTGATTGCACATTGATAAAAGAATAACATTTGGGTTTTTTGTTGAATGTGGAAAAACTTAAATTTTGTATGCTTTCATCAATATTCAACTCCAAACACATTTGTTTTAAAAATCCTTGCAGAAATGTGTCTTAAAAGACAACCTCTTTCACATTACGATACGATTTACCGGTAAGTAAAATTTTGCCATCAAATTTTTGGAGGTCCCAACACTTTAGAGGGGCTTTAACATTCTATTTGATACTATGAGGGCATGTTTCATACTTTATAAGAGCTTGTTTGGTTTAAAAATCAGTTTATTCCAAATCACCAAAATAATGATACAGCATCATTGTATCATATGATTGTTTTTTTTTCTTCAAATAAACCAAGCTTGTCATTCTCTATCATGTATAATCTGACAGTGGCAGAACAAAAAATAATGTTTTTTTTCATCATTATTTAATCTGCAATATTTTATGATCAGAATCAAAATGAAAACCTGGATCAGAGGAACAATAATAAAATAGGGTCTACTGTAATATGACTAATGATTGTTTAATTTGTGTTCATTTCTTTTGTTAACCTTCTGCCTCTAGTTTCACTTGTAACAACAATGCTGCAAAAATATAGAAAAGAAAAAATGGGAGAAGAATAGAGAAGGAACCCTGGTCATCTAACAAGGCTGTTTAACAATGGTAACTCAATTGATGATGTGATTTGGTTTGGCAGCATCAAGCAGGTGAACTATAGGTGGGCTCTGCATGGGGTACACCTCTAACCCTGTTTCTATTCTCAGCAAAGTTTAGATAGCAATTCAAAAATATCTCTACAAGACAAGTTCCTTTAAAGGCATTACATGTTATCAGTGTCTGTGATATGGTGTAATATTGAATCCCTAAAAAAAATTGTGTTTCAAAATGATCAAGAAGTGCCTCAAAAAGTAAAAATCTTTGAGTGACCAGTTTTAACAAACTTGTTTTCCCCAATAGACTGTAGTGTTATGAAAACCGTCAGGAAAACGCAAAATTTGATTTTGATTTCCAATCTTAAATATCTTGATAATCAGACAGGTGATCGGCTTGTACAAGTCATGGGGTTCCTGACTGACCTAAAGGTTTATAATTATTATTGCAGCATGAGGTAAATCCATGAGGTAAATCCAGGATTTTGTTTCAGAGTCTGAGACAAAGTTACCCAATCCCTTTAAATGAAACTACAGAGAAGCACAGCATTCATTTGATTACTCTTTTGAGGTTGATTTTTAATTAAAGGGGAACCAAACCTTAATATTAAACTATTCTCTAAAAAAAGCAGACTAGTGAAAGTTTGCTCAAAATAAGACCAAAATTTTGAAAGTTATAATTCTTTTTCAAAATTTTAATCATTGTAGGGCACTTCAAACTGGCTAAATCAGCAACATTGCTGTGATAAAGTGCCAGACAAATTTTCTATTTATTCTAACACACAGAATAACTAACATGTCAATTTATACAAAAAAAATGTACGACTTGGAAGGTCTTTTAAATGTAGAAGACTTATAATAATCTGCTACCCACAATATATTTTGAGACCTGCCCCAAGGAAGATTGCGCTTAGGAGAAAAACTGAATTTATGATATCTTTGAACATCACAAACAGGAGATATTTGCGCCTACGTGACGTATCAATCCAGTGATAAAAATGCCAATTTGCAATTTGCATAAATTTTGGTGATCTCATATTTCAAACACTCATATCTTTCATATTATTGGTCTGACTTATTTCAAACTTTCGCCATTCTATTTCTCTCATTATTACGCTTTTATACAAACAAAATTATTACAAGGGTTTGATTGCCCTGTAATGTTTAGAGTTGTTAAAGTACCATTATAAGTCTATTCAAGTCATAGAGTTATATTGTGTTTGAGTTTGCATGAAGTCAATCAAATACTAAATAAAGGGAGAACAGGCGCGTAGCCAGGGGGGCGGTGGGGGCGGTGGGGGCAGTCGCCCCCCAAAAAAAAACGCCGGAAAAAAAAGAAGAAAAAAAAAGAGAGAGAAATAAGAAAGGAAGAAGACGTAGGAAGAAAAAGAATTAAGATTAGAGAACGGTACAACGAATCACCTTCTTTCTCTAGTAATCTAATGAAACGTCAAAGCTCCCCCCCCCCCCCCTCCCTTCACCGACCCCTCACTAGGGAGCACGTTGCGCATGCTCTGTAAGTGATTCGCGAGCTTCGCGTGCTCACTACCGCCCCCCCTAAAATAAAATCCTGGCTACGTGCTTGAGGGAGACATACTATAACAAAGATTCAAGCAGTACGATTATTATCTAAAGATGTCAAAGATAAGCAAGATTGTGCCAAGAGTGGGATGGATAAAGTGAAAAGACAAGGAAAGAGTTTGTAACATTATCACAAAACTTTTAAGAAATTGAACTAAGACGATTCAAATAGTCCAACGGTATCAACTATCAAAATGTGTGAACATTACAATGTCATATAATCGGAGCATGATCTCAAATGGCATTACCATAGGGTATTAAAATATTGAAAAATGATTATGAAAGAAATAGAAACAGGTGATGTGTGTAATTATCAAACACCCACGATCTAACTATTTGATCAAGATTAATATCTTAATTGCAAAGACGTGTGCCATTCAAGGAAATAAGGAAACAGATTTTATATTGCATAATTTGATACACTCCCATTGTAACTATTTTCTTAGAATGAAACTTTCACGCTGTAACACACTTTACACTCAAAGTACAATGCTCTCTGAATCATAACTTCCTGCTTGTTATAAGCTACTATGAGTGGGATGTGCAATTCTCTCCCTTCTGCCATAGGGGTATGTGTGGATTACTCAAGTTAGTGAATGTGACATCACAGTTTTATTGCCTGTGGGCGTTAAAAGTTGTAATCTATTTCATTTCAAACCTGCAGGATTTTGATTCATTTCTTCCTGGTTCCTGCTGGGTTTCCTTCCTTTTAATACTTCATATTCTAAGTAATAATCATCACATCTAATCATTAATTAGTTCCAAAGTGCTAGGATTCTGTCTCATAAGCATGACACTGGCTCATAAATAATCCATTAAATCAATCTTCATGATCACTCTTCCCCGTCACTGAACGTTTTTCATTACCATTTCTTTTCTTTTCTATTTTCCACTTTTCATTCTCTATTTTATCCTAAATCTGAATATTTGAGACTAAAATTTATTCAACTATCATTGACTATGAAGCTACAAGAGAAGTTTCTCATGAAACTCAAGTTGGAAATAAAAAGAAGTGGCAATGCATTAGGAGCACAATTTCAAGCCTCTAACTGGCCTAAGAGCTGTGTATCAAACTGTTTTACTTTGAAAAGCTCTTAAAGGCAATACAAAGTTTTGGTATGAGGTCATGAATTTGGTTCAAATAAACATATTGGAAGCATATGCGATTTTACAATATTCAATGATCGTTGTAGCAGTTGAAATCGAGTCTAAAGTGATGAAGTTGTAAATAATATACTCTTTATGTTGTATAGCTCTCGAGACTGATATTACTTTAGCTTTAAAACGATGTTTCCTGACTACATTCGACCGATTTGCTATTTCTGTTTAAAAATTATATATCAGGGTATACCACGGAATGGCGCTGTTTGAAACATTACCGGTAGCACTGGTAGATTTTGATTTTCCAATTTGCTGAAGTGTTTTAGGGGCTAAATTTTCTAGTGCTTATAATACATCCACAGAGGCATCCAAATATATCAAAAATTTATAGAATAACTTTCCTTCCAATTTTCAAAATTTCCCCAAACTTTGGATTACTTTTAAAGGACCTTAATGTGTTTTTTAAACATAGAATTTCATGTTTTATTATTCATTTTCATCTCAATACAACATAGTATCAACATTTATTGCTTTATATGTTAAAATATTAAATCTTTCCTATTCCATTACAATTACCAGGCAAGGAATTTAGTTGGAAAAGTAAATATGTTTCTGGACTCTAATACAGCTCATATGTATCTAGTTTCATATCTAACAATTTCCAGCATTTGAAATGTCATGCTCAGAAAATCCGTTTCAAGAGTGAAGGAAAGAAAGATTTGAGGGTGGTGGCAATATTGTCTGCAAATTCTTTTAAAAGGACTTGGTAACATTGTTCAGATACGAGAAAATGGTGCTAAGCTATAGTGACTTCAATGCTAGATGTACAATTAAAGATAATCTGAAAGTTTGATTGAAAACAGACCATTATTAATGATAAAAATTGGGGAAAACTGATCTAATCCATTCCTGAATTCTCCCAACTATATTATTATAACTTGATTACATTTAAGGTGAATGTAAATCATTACAAAGCATTAAATAGGCTCTATAGTGCTGACAGATTTTTAAAGCCTGTTTTATGTCTTCTTTTCATGTAAAAACAGTTAGGAAAATTCAAAAATTGGTTGAGAGAATTTACTAATAGAGAGTGTCACATAGTGACGCCTTCAAAGAAGACCATTAATATCTATCTCGTTTGAGAATTTTTTTCAGGATTTTTTTTTTAATTTTAGAGGGTTAGTTATTAGACGGAATAAAATAAGTAACATTTCATACAAAAATTATGCAGTTTCTTCATCAACCTTCACCAATGTTACTGGTTCAGTTTAAAGCATCGCAGATGATTGTGTAATTTAAGTATCATATGCACTGCGGTACAATTAGAATCCTTATTTTTATTGAATACAAACTTTAAAGCTTGTCCTTCCTAGACTTATCATTTCTCCTAAAAACTTCAAAGACAACATTTCTAAATAAATGTCAATAATGCTCAATTGATCTACTTTCAAACCTAATGTCAAAACATTGAATACTACCTTTAAATGCACACTACACTTGTCAGTATGAGAATATTATAAAATGCAATTTGATATACGTTACTTCCTTGAAATTGGAACATTAAACACATTTATTATTAGAGTAATGTGAAGCACACAAAGGAAATGTAGGTGATGAGGAAGTGGAATGAAACAGGCAAAATTGTTGTGGAATGCAATTCAATGCGCTGGCTTGTATGATGAGTCATTAATGTCAAATAAAGATAGAAAGGAATATGTACTTGAGAAAAATTCCATCAACTGGGGTTTATGGCTAAGGATATAAAGAGAAGCCTAGTCCCACCCATTGACGCACCTGTTATTATGAGGACATGAATGGAATTATTCAATTGGTCTCACTCTGTGATGATATGCAGGGTCTCTCTACATGGCACCAACCCACCTGAAGAGTCAGGACCTGTTCATAAACTCAAAGGGAAGCTTCACACTAACTAATCTATATCATGCTTGTAGTTATGAACCTATTATCTTCAAGCAAAGTCAGTCATGTTGTCCATACAAAGAAACAGTTCCCTAAAAGTTTATCCATTATACTTCACACTATATACTGCATCAAGAGCTTTTTGTTCAGCTATATAACATCCCTGCGAGAGGTATCACCATGGGGCCATTCTTATGACCGGGGTAATATTATATCTGTAAAGCGCTATTTAAAAGCGGAATATTATATTATTACTATTATTGTTATACAGAATTTATTACTTGATGAAATATAGTTGGTGTGGTAGAAGGATAGTATGTGTTGTAACATAGAAATAAGGGAACATACTCTTGAACAGAACCAGAGCAGTGTAGGACTGGTTTATTCTAACACAGATTGGCCTGCAGTGCAGCACCGGTAGTCACAGGTTGCTATGAAGCTGAATGAACTAACCTGAAAGCTTTGATGTCAACATGGTATAACTTAACCAGAAATATTACTATGCACCAGAAGAGTATAAGAAAGTACAGTAATCATGTTTATACGTCCAATTCACACCTACGCAAAGTAACCCACATATATCCTGTTTCTTAGTAAAGGATATTGAGACATTGATATTGCATCACGTTTTGTTTTGACACCTGGTTGGTGGCTTCGACACCTACACAGCCATATGATCATGTCATAGAGTTCTACGACCATACTATTCCATAGAATTAGAAAGCCACCAAAGTGATATATTACTCTCTATATTACTATCAACTTTTAAACACTGCTTAAAGCCAATAAACTAACCAGACATATCCAGAAATAGGTGATATTGGCAGACTTTAATAACCTGCATTTAAAAAAAGTTCTACTTATGAGCATTGTAGTCTGATCATACTAAAGATATTTTCTGTAGGAAATCATTTGATAAAAGCAATAATTGATACTACAACATTAATTCCGACATCAAATGAACAGGGGAAGATTAGGATGAGCAGGGGTTGATCATTTTTCGTTTTAATTCCATTTTTCCCCAGTGGAATATGAAGAAGAAAAAAAAAGAGTTTGAAAAACCTGAAGCGGAGAGGGCATAGGAGCAACTTCACTCTTGATTGTTGCAGGTAAAAGGTTCTATATCAAGTACTTTTTGCGCTGGATTGGAGGGGATTTAAAAGTGGGATATTTTAGTGATTAGCAAGAGTCTAATTTGAATCTAACATTATTGTTTACAAGTCACCATGATAACTCTACATACACAGTATATTGTGAACTCTTGAAATGCAGAAATGTAATAAGTTCTCTGTTACCCACAGTCAAAATCAGCATGTACCCTACCTGAACAGCAGAGGGCATCCTTCCATACAGACATGTCGTCATGGAAACCAGTCACATACAAGCAACACAGCATCCAATGCCTTGCTAGGTTAGTTTCCTGTATGTACAAACAAGAAATTAATCTGTTTATTATCAATGGATGTACAAAATTGACCTTCTCAAAGCTTCTTGTAAAGACATATGAAATATTGTATCAAACCATATTATGTTCATGAAAATGTATGATGAAAAAAATAAATATGCAGAAACCACTAAATCAAATCAAATCAAGACAAACAAGAAATTAATCTATGTTTTGAAAGCTAAACTTGACCTTTTCCAGCACTACTTCTATTTGTGTTTATCATAGGAAGGGATGCAGAATTGGAAAGGTAGAGCAATCCAAATATAGTGTTGGAGACTTCATTATTTCACTCCAACATGCATGTACCATCATTTGATATAAAACAAGGCAATCACAGGACTGTGTCTCAACCACCTGTGACCAAATGATATGAAGGTTCCCAATAAACATCTCTCCGGCACTCAAGTTTGGTTGAAAAAAATAAAATCTTTACTTTTGGGAGCAATAAGAATTTTGTTTGAAAGTTACGCAAAAAATAAAAATATTTCAACATACCCGGTACATTAAAGATCGCATTGTGAAAGAAACGTGGAATCGATCAGAAAAGGTTGATCATATAGCATATAAGTATTGGTGTGTACTGCAAGGTTCTGGAATCATCAAAATGATAAGAAATTTGGCCCAGTCTTGGTCAACTTACAAGCACTGTACACAGAAAGATGTATATGGGACTACGCGACACGTGCGAGACACATGCGTGACACGTGCGTTATATCTATCAGGTCCAAATAGATATAATAATTTACCAAATATATCAATTAGTAGGCGGTTTCTCTGCACAATTTGTATGATTACATATTAATCAAAACATATTCTTTAGCTTCCATTTCATTTTTTGAGATGGGGGCATTTCCAAAACTGATCTTTACCCTTAAGAAAAGGAATAAATTAACCTTTAGCAGCAATATAATAATATAATCCCCATTAGTTTTTAATGGCCATCCTAATTCCCATACGTTTGAAGAAAAAAATGTACTGTATTATACTGTATCATTTTTTTATTTTTTTTTTTAAACTTGAATTTGTAAGTTTATATATATTTCATGTAGTATGTGTTTCTTAATGTATTTGCTGGAATTGAATTGAATTGAATAATTATAGGGGTGGATCTTTACTACCTGTGATTGGTGGAGCGGGCAGGGAAGTTAGAGAGTAACCTTACGCTGAGTGCATTTGCAGACCACAAGAAAAGTCTAGTATACAAATATACAATGACACTCGAGGATCTAGCTGAAACTATTCGCATCGAAGGAACATCAACTATTACTGATGTTCCTGAGTGCGAATAGTTTTAGCTTGTTCCGAGAATGAGTCATTTTAAATTTGTTTTATATCCCTTCCATCTGTATTATTCCTTGTACACTTCTGTAATAACATGAACCTTAAACTCACATTCACATCTACATTCAGATCGAAAAGAAATAAAGAAAATTGCACGGCTCAAATGAAACATTGAAGGATGTAAAAATGTTTAGCTGGCGCTAGTGTAGTGCATTTAGCGTATATTGCATATGGCTTGAGCTAGCGCCGTGACACCGCGGGGGTTGACCGCGCAGAGGCATTTGAAATCATGTACGCGCTCGCTGGGAAAACGCATAGTTCAAGAATATGCGTTTTTTTATTGTGACGTCACGCATAGTACCTTTTTTTCCCTAGGGAAAAAAAGGTACTATGCGTGACGTCATCAATAAAAATGAACTATTTCGATCTAGTCGGCAGGAAACGTCTTTTACAGTCAAACTATTCTTTTTCTTGTTGTGTACACACCTAATGCAACAATCTTACGATAAGGGATATAAATACTAATATTTAGGGCAAGTCGTCTGAAATTCCTTCACACCAGTGTCGCAGGAAACAAATTCAGTCAACCACAGATTTGAGAGGGACTGGAGAGAAAAGAATGAGAGAAAGACAAAAAACTACTGACTCTGGGCCAAAAATTAGCATAACAGAATTAGTCGGCTAAATCAAATAATACTCTGTCTGGCATTCAAAACAGAGAAACAGACTTTTCCTTTCAGCCAATGACATGGGTTTTGACAGTGAATTATCTCTACTGATGGGACAGCCAAGTCTTGTAACACAATATGACTCAAGCCTTATGTCTGTCATCATGTTCTGAAAATACTCTTCAAGTCATCTTAAATAATATACACACAGATTTATTATATGTTCACACACAGAATTATTAAGTGTTCAGACAGCTTATTATGCATTCAAACACAGCTTATTAAGTGTTCACAGACAGCTTATCAAACATTCACTAATGGCTTAAGTGGTCACTTACCAGTTTTTCATACAAGAAGTACAATTCAAAGTCACAACTATATGGCTTTGAATGATTAAGAAATTTAATTATCAGTACAATTTAGATCTAAATGAAAGGCATCGTTTAACATTGTTAAATCTGAGATGCACGGCCCTACATGTTATCAGTGTCTGTGATATGGTGTAATATTGAAGCCCTAAAAAATATACCGTATTTGAAACACTTTTTACATATAACAAAAATACACTTGAACATGAAACTTGAAATGTTGTGCTTTGTTTTTGATCCGTTTTAATGTTACATTTTGCTTTGAAATTCCTGTGTATATTCAATTCAATTTCAATTCAATTCATTTAGTTTTATTTATTAATTTATTTTATTTATATGTGCTGTTATGTTTGATGATTATCCTTTCATGTCTTAGTTCAATCAATAAAAATTAGAAATCAAACAAATTCAATTGAAAATCAAAAAATCATATTGATATCTGGTACCATCACATGCTCTAAGGCATTTCTCTATCTTTATTAACAATATATTTTTCATTAAAGTGCCTCCGTAACATTGCCTCAGATTCTGAAACAAAATCCTGGATTTAGCTCATGCTGCAATCATAATTATAAACCTTTTGCCCCCCTTTTCACACAGGGATAAAATTCTTTAAAGCTGATTAGTTTAAAGAGCTTTAAACTAATCAGCTTTAGATACAACATCATTCACACACAGAAAATTTTGGTGCGGTCGTTCGAGATTCACTGATCTTTAACCTTCTCTCAGTAGGGCCATTGATTATTTACGAGCAGTGTATAAACGACGTTCACTGCTCGTAAATGCGCAATGGCCCTACTGAGCGTTTAAAGAGCAGTGCCCGGTCTAGTAAAGGACGTATATCTGTTCATACACAAAACGCGCTCTAGATACGGGCTTAATTCGTATCTGCAGCCTGCGTTGACCTGCGTTTGAATCGCGACTTCATATCTATCCGAACATTGTATAAACGACATTCACACAGGGAAAATTTTCTTTAAAGCTAATCAGCTCTAGATTCGATGAATTTTACCTGTGTGAAAAGGCTGTAGGTCAGTCAGGAATCCCATGCCTTTTACAAGCCGATCATCTGTCTGATTATCAAGTTTTTATTAACAGTCTATTGGGGAAAATAAGTATGGTAAAAACAGTCACCCAAATATTTTTACTTTTTTGAGGCTGTTCATGATCATTTTGAAGTGAAATTTAGTTAGGGCTACAATATTACACCATATCACAGAAACTGATAACACGTAGGGCCATGCATCTCAGATTTGATGCCTTTAACTTAGGAAACTATCTTTGTATTTCCTTTCACTTTTTCCACATCTGAACACATCTTTGATAATAGGATAAGTGAGGGCAATCCAATACACCCTTAGTCCTGTAACCAGACACTTCATTACCAATATTTCAAACGACTTATCACGGTCTTTTGACTGTCTGCAGTGAGAATTACTTCAATTTTTTCTATTTCTTCTGAAAACAAGCATCCTAAAGCTGATGAGTTAACAAACATCGAGTGACTTTGAAGAGATATCCTGAAGAGACGGGTACCGAGTAAGAGAGGATTTTCCTTCCTTGGCTTTCAGGGACTTTATCATTTTCTATAAATATACAGCCACATAAACATTGCAAGCCCAGTTTCCAATGGTTGAGAGTTTATGGAATAGATGAGTGGGGAAGTGCACATCATTGGAACTCTTACTTTTCGTGAGGGGTTAAACAAGGCATTAACATATAAATCTTGCAATGACCTTACACCATGTTCCTCATTCTTTATAACAAGGCAATTCTGTTTGTCTAATTTTGATTTATTTTTATCAAACATTTATACTCCGATTTATTTGAACTTTGCATGATTCATAAAAATAACCACTATCAAAAATACATTAAAAAAGTATAGTTCATAGTATGCCTTAAAGGTAATACAAAGTTTTGGGAATTTTTGAAAATTCGGTGGATAGCCATTCTTTACATTTTTGATATATTTGGATGCCTCTGTGGATGTTTTATAAGCACAGGTTAATTCAGCCCCTAAAACACTTCTGCAAAAATTGAATATACAAATTTACCAGTGCTCCCGGTAAATTTTGATAAATTTCAAATGGAACAGTTTCTTGGGAACAGTTCCTTGTGAAAACTGGTCCAAGTTCAAACATTCAGTTCCTTAGGGCAATGACCCTTTGGGATTGAGCGGATTTCACCCACAACTTTGGGGGCCCTTCCTCGCTTCCTGATATTGAAAGAGTGTGACAGAGAACCCCCCCCCCCCCCCAGCATGATATTAACTAAAAATAGATGAATGAGTGAATTCAGTATTTTGGTAGGGAAAATTTTTCCACATTCAACCATAGTTGTATAATTCTGATTAGACCTTTTACAAAAGACTTAAATTTTCGAAAGCTGTGATGGAAAAATTGAAATGCTATAATCAACCCCCCCCCCCAAAAAAAAAAATCAACCATGCCCCCCCCCCCCCTACCCCCCGAAACATCAACAAAATTAAAAAATGAAGGGAAAAAAAGGAAAAAATAAGAAGATTGATCAAAACCTTAATCAAATACATATGATGTGAGCCTAGAGCGCACAGCGCAGGCGCTCACATCATATTTGCATGGGCGCTATCTTAATTTACTTGTAAAACACTGACCTGTAGAGGTCAATGGTTTGTTTACCTGTAAATTAAAATGGCGCCCATAACCGTGAACCGGTGTATTAGCCTGAAAAATAAAATCAAGTAGATGCTTGACAAGCTTGCCTATACGGCTTTGGTTGAAACCACAGTATTTTAAAATGGTGTGAATACTCTTGACTTGAACCATATAGTCTATTGATGTTATGTTTGGAACCACGTAACACATAGTTAAAGCGGTTTCATATCGGGTTAGGTATATTGATTCATATTTATTTAGTCATTCAGAGAAGTAGCAGGTTCCATACTTTTACAAACAATGGCGTAGATTCTCTAAAGTGAAAACAAAAACAAACAAAAAATACTCATAACAACTTCGATCAACCCCCCCCCCCCCCAAAAAAAAAGAAATAGTTAAAGCAGGTAATCGCATAATACGTAAACGATGAACAATGAATGATGGACGAGTAAGCAGGCATGCTTTTACAACAACAAGACACAGCACATGGCACACGCTATTTCTCCAAACCAGAAATTAGCCTGATATATGTTTGTGTGTTTTAAAACAGCTTTGTGTAATTTATCACCTCTCAGAAACGTGATTCTGGCTCATTCTCACATTCAAAACACACTTTTTTTGGCGTTTCATAATAACCATTATTATCTACAGATGTCTGAAATCAGACTTGCGTTTATCACCATGCAAATTTGCCTGAAACACATTTGAAAACGCTGATTCTAGGCCAGAATAAAGAGAATAAACGCACCCATGTCGTACTCTCTTGATCTGTATCTGGTCATCAACCTCGGCTATGAACTTGATAGAGGAAGCCATGCCAGATAGTAGAGACAAGACCAAGATTACAATCACAGTTTGTTGTTTCTCATTAATGTCCTAAATCTGTTTCAACTTCTAATGGTATTATTTAACCTTCAAACCCATAGAACCCTGCTAGATGTAAACTGAAACCATATTCCTTGAGTTTATAAAATGCAGGTTCCTTTTTTAAATTTATAAGTTGTCTTTCTCAGAGATTTGTAGAATATGAATAGAGAAATAGGCTACAGATCAGATCTATCAGTATAAAAGTTTCAAATCATTCCATTGCTTTTGTATACATGTCACTTTCAATTTCTCCCAGGGGACACAAAAATGTGGGCAAACCTAGCTGAGTGATCTCATCAAAACCAAGATCGCAATCTGGCCCAGCAGAAGTTTAAAGAATTTCTGATGGATAGCCCCCTTTGGATAAAATCTGGAGCATTTCCTAGGGATATAAAATCTGACCTTTGACCTTACAGGTAGCCAAACAACCATAGCAATAGCCTGGTTTAATGACCTTGATCATGACATTCACCTAGAAGACCCCTAAGGTTTCATTATAGCTGATAACATACATGTACACTCCTGGGACCCATCCAGGGTTTTGTACAAGAGTTCACCTTTCTCCCCAAAAATATATATATGTAAACAGGATAGAAGAGGAAAGGGAAGTGGGTAGGAGGGAAGGGGGAGGGTACGTCTGGACTCCTTTGACCCCCTATGGCTATGCATGGTCATGGACCTACTATGACTCTAGCCCCGTCCGTGTCCAAACACAACACTTTCCATGATTAGGGGTGATTAGTTATACCCTTTCGGGATAGTTCAACCATTTCGGGATAGTTATACGATGAAATTGTGTGTGTGGACGCTTACTAACGATATGTCGTTTTACGAAATGTTGTATAACGAAACGCTTAGGACTCAATAAAAAAATCATGCCTAATCATGGAATGTGTTGTGTGTGGACATGACCTCGCACAAAAGGAGACCTAGACCTCCAATTTCCGCTTCCATTTCATGACCACAGTAGCAAACTGCGCATCTTTACAATGTTTTGATGTATAGTTTCGGGATTACTTACTTGTGTGTGTGGACACCCTGGAATTCATATGATAATTCTTTATACGACGTTTCTTGTGTGTGGACACCCTGGAATTTATACAATGATTTTTTATACGATGTTTCATTATAGAGTTTCGGGATAAATTATTTTGTTTGTGGAAACTTAAACTTACACACAGAGTTAATGCTATTCTGGCTTCAAAATGACAAAATGTTTTCTACGCTGGTGCGCCCACTCTACAACCACATACTCTATCTTTCTCTTTCACAAGATAATCATGAAAGAAGTATGATATGTGTTTGATAAGTTTTGATTGCAATAGCTACTCAAAACCTAGACTCTCAATAGGCCATTTGCCTTGGCATATCTCTAATTTTTATAAGAAGTTTGATGTTAGTCTGAATCAATGACCTTTCTTTGCCTGCCCTATATCGTGTACTCATGACAGCAGATTTGCTCACACTTATTTTGTTACATTATTTACTACACATTTTGTTGACCTTTAAAAGATCATGATTTTATCTGTATACCAACTACAACAAACGTGAAAGCTGATCAAAAGCAGATATTTTCTTCACTGACTGCATGTGAAGAATAATCTAAAGGTCAAGTTACATCACCAATCCGATGAACCTCTCCATCTGTACAACAGACATTTGATACATAAACACAAAGTACTTTATCTATGAAAAAGGCATTCTGTCTCCTACACTTACCCCCTCAATTTGTGTGCATATTAAAATATTTGTTTTAACCCTTCCTTGCCACATATGTGGCAATTGGCACAATAAGTATGATTAAACCAGTGAATTGGTAATACACCATCTAATGCTTTGTGTCTGGACCTAATGGCATGTTACACTACTGTTTGTTGACACCTTTCAAGGGTAATACACCATCTAATGCTTTGTGTCTGGGCCTAATGGCATGCTACACTACTGTTTGTTGACACCTTTGAAGGGTAATACACCATCTAATGCTTTGTGTCTGGGCCTAATGGCATGCTACACTACTGTTTGTTGACACCTTTGAAGGGTAATACACCATCTAATGCTTTGTGTCTGGGCCTAATGGCATGTTACGCTTGTGTTTGTTGACACCTTTGAAGGGTAATACACCATCTAACGCTTTGTGTCTGGGCCTAATGGCATGTTACACTACGGTTTGTTGACACATTTGAAGGGTAATACACCATCTAATGCTTTGTGTCTGGGCCTAATGGCATGTTACACTACTGTTTGTTGACACCTTTGAAGGGTAATACACCATCTAATACTTTGTGTCTGGGCCTAATGGCATGTTACACTACTGTTTGTTGACACCTTTGAAGGGTAATACACCATCTAATGCTTTGTGTCTGGGCCTAATGGCATGTTACGCTTGTGTTTGTTGACACCTTTGAAGGGTAATACACCATCTAATACTTTGTGTCTGGGCCTAATGGCATGTTACACTACTGTTTGTTGACACCTTTGAAGGGTAATACACCATCTAATGCTTTGTGTCTGGGCCTAATGGCATGTTACGCTTGTGTTTGTTGACACCTTTGAAGGGTAATACACCATCTAATACTTTGTGTCTGGGCCTAATGGCATGTTACACTACTGTTTGTTGACACCTTTGAAGGGTAATACACCATCTAATGCTTTGTGTCTGGGCCTAATGGCATGTTACGCTTGTGTTTGTTGACACCTTTGAAGGGTAATACACCATCTAATGGTTTGTGTCTGGGCCTATATGGCATGTTACACTACTGTTTGTTGGCACCTTAGAAGGGTAATACACCATCTAATGCTTTGTGTCTGGGCCTAATGGCATGTTACACTACTGTTTGTTGACACCTTTGAAGGGTAATACACCATCTAATGCTTTGTGTCTGGGCCTAATGGCATGTTACACTACTGTTTGTTGACACCTTTGAAGTCACATTATAGAACTAATCTCAAAATATGAGGGAAACAATAATAAAGCAAAAAGCAAGTAAATGGAGATACGCATTTCTTCATCTTACGAGTTGGATTGTTTGTAGAAATGTGCAGCAAAGATATAGTTTTGAAAAGACTTTTACTTCTTTCACTCCTGAATTCTCTCACAGCGTGTCCACACACAAATTTGTTTTATTCCGAAACTCTATAATGAATCGTTGTATAAAGAATCATCGTATAAATTCCAGGGCGACTACACACAAGAAACATAGTATAAAGAATTAGCGTATAAATTCAAGGGCGTCCACACCCACGAGAAAGTTATCCCAAAATTCTATAACGAAACGTTGTATAGGTTATATCGAGTTTATTTCCTGAAATCACCATCATCAATCCGTCACAGCAACCGATTTATATGTTAAGCCCCAACCAGTTATACTAGTTACGACCACACACAAAACTTTCCGTGATTAAGCATGATTAAGCGTGATTCTTTATCGAGTTCTAGTTCGAAACAATGCCCAAACCTGCGTTTCCTTATACGACATATTGTTAGTAAGCGTCCACACACACAATTTGATTGCATAACTATCCCGAAACGGTATAACTAATCACCCCTAATCACGTAAAGTGTTGTGTGTGGACACAGGGTCATTCCCAAAGGCTTAATATGGTAATCTGGAGGTGATGGCTTTAGCATGGGTGGCTATTTTTTTCATCACAGAGTGATTAATTGAACCAACGAAGGCTGTAAGAGCTATATATTGTCAATGGCAGTTACAGCGTTCTTGCAGGTAACTGACGATCTGGTCAATAACCTTTCAAATGAACTTGAGAATCGTAGGAGAAAGGATGTCCTGATTGAAATGATTTCTAGATGAGAATCGACAGGCCAAACCAGCTTTTCATTTCCTTACATCTGCTTTATGAGTCCCTCCTGAAACACTCTCTGAATCATACCCATCTCAAATCACAAACATCATTTCAAGAGTTACTGCTAACCATTTTCATCAGTTTTAAAGGTCAATTGCGGATTACAATTGAAATGCAGATTCTTTTAAAATCAATATCTAGTGATATTGTACTATGATGTGAAAATAATGTTGGATTTATAAGATTCCTTGATTTATATCAGTGAGCTAAGCAAGTCTTGTTCATTTTTCTAGTTATTGATATTTAGACCTTTTTTTAATATATATATATAATAAAAAGAATAATGAAATACAATTTTCAGGTATTTTCTCAGGATAAAGAATGACGAGAACTCATTTTCAACTTTGATTCATTAACCACATTAATCAGTCAGCCATTGTGTGCACTATTTCAGGGATGATCATGAAATATGAACTTCATACAGAATTCAAACAAACACAGAATAAAAGGTTTCTGTTTATAGATAGAGTTTGGATTAATTTCATCTGGGTGCATGATTAAAAAAAAGACAAAGTAGACAACAAATAATTTGTATGACAAAATAAAAGGACATTTTTAGCCCTACACTTTCATAATATGGTATTAATTCATAAAGTAAAGGGAAATGTATGTACGCTTCGTCCATTTAATTTATTTTCTGTACACCCACAATGTTTTTAAAATTTTTAAATGATTTGGTCTTGTGTCAAAGTCACTGTCAACTAAAGAAAAAACACATTAATAAAAAAGGCATATGGGAATAACAATATCAGCCTCGCGCCCAAAATCTAGTAGCAGGACATAGAGTCATAGACCTTGAAAAGTCATTAGCTTAATGACTTCTAATCAAAGCCCATACAACACTATTTCTCACCTTATAACAACTAACTGCATAAACATTACCTGCTGTATAATATAACAAATCCAAAATTAATGATATTCTGTATTTACCATCAGTACATGAGTTACAATATATTTTCAATTTCAGCGAAAGAAAAAGTGTAATTTAGCAGCAGAATTTTGGAAAGTTGCCAACCACATCTGTTTTCTGTTTCTATATCATTCAGTGATTTGCAATATGGAATTGTATGTTCCTTTTCAAACAAAAACTCTGATCCTAGTTTGTGATGAATTATACAACTCATGAGAATTGCAAGGTCCCTAGGTTTATTGTGGTTTAATAATGATCAGATTCAAAGTTGAATAACCTCAAACTCGTTTCTACAGGAAATAACTATATTATGCAAGTCACATTTCTTCTTTGGATTTATAATTTCTAGGAATAATGTTTACTGTGGATTACAAGGTCAAATGCATTATTCCTTCAAGGGAAAGTCCACCCTATATTAGTTGGTTTTGATAAAAGCAAAACAAAAGAGAAACAATTTTGTGAAAGTTTGAGCAATATCCAATAAAACAAATATAAAAGTTATTCATTTTTTAATTTGTCATCAGTGAAACACAAATTGGCAACATCTTAGATATCTGGCGAGCTCATCTCCAATTTGCTCTGTACAAAAAATTTCATAGACTTTCATTTTCTTAGTAATTGATGATGGAATAGTTTTGTTTCATTCAGGGGTTGTATAAAACCACGTTCGTAATAATTAAGCGCATACAAAATAAAGAGGCCAATCATTATTACCACAAACTCAACACATAAAGCTATTGTATGGTATATGAAAGTAGATAAATGTATTTTTTTAAAACTGTAAGGCTGTTCATTCGCATAAAACAATACTGACACTTCAAAGCTACCATATCTCTTAATGCGCAATTGATGCCAAAGGCAATTTTCTTGTAATAATTGCAACAGTGTTTATAAATAACAATATGATTGCAGGGCACTCAGGGAGAACAGTATAAATACTGATGAGGCTACCCTATGTAAACAAGACATTTTATTATTATTATCATTGTTATTGTTGTTGTTGTTATTATTATTATTATTATTATTATTATTATTATTATTATTATTATTATTATTATTATTATTATTATTATTATTATTATTATTATTATTATTATTATTATTATCATTATCATTATCATTATCATTATTATTATTATTATTATTATTATCATTGTGTCAAGTTTATTGAGCAATAAAAACAAACTATACACTGCAAGCCTAATACACACTCAACAACCAATTTCCTGGAGAATGAAGTGACCACATCATAATATCTGTGGTCAATTTGATAATTAGAAAAGCCATAAGCTGATCAAAGCTGGAGTACGTCCAGGGGAGGGGAAGTAAATGGAGCCCCTAGTGTATTGACTCGAGTTCATTGAACCTAAAAGTTGATAGTCTAGACTTCAGATGTTGTGAGGTCTGTCTTATTTATTAAAAGAAATACTGGACAAGATTGCAAAGACTATCCAGAAATCAACCAAAGGCGCTTTGACTAGCCTTGTCAATCAGCAACATTAAAATGACATGGCACATAATCCCATACAATTGGAAGTACAAAGGAGTAATAACAATAAGATTAATAATATTAATAATATTGATTATCCAGGAGTGCTAAAAACGAAAAGTAACCATAGTGCTTACAAAATCACAGAATGTGAATGTGACATAAGGGAATTACTCAAGATTATTTGTATTTCAAACTTTTTGCGATCATGTTTGACTATAAACAATTTAGCCTGAAAAAATGAAAAGCCTAACATGAATGGTACTAATTCTTGAATTCAAAGTTTTCTTGAAAACAATTTGAAAAATGATTCTTAAGACATGTGTTAACATATGGCTCAGTGGTACAGCAGTGGTCTTCTAACCGAGAGATCCCTGGTTCGAAACCAAGTTGATGCCCTAGTGTCCTTAGGAAAGGCATCCATCCTCATTACCAAGTCCCTTGGAGAGGACTTAAAATGGTCGGTCCCCTGGTTGCTTAATTATAAGCATACACATGCTTTCTTAGCAGTCAGGTAAAATAAACTAACTAACTAAAGAACAAACTAACATTTAATAACATTTAGGCCCCAGTCTGGGTTATCTCAGGCTTGGTTCAAAAGGAAATTATCTAATTTCAGTGTCAAAGTGATGTGGAAGCCTGTTCTACAATTTTATTTTTCTTAGGAGAGTTCAATTTGTAATCTCTTTAATATGACTCATTGTAAACTGAGAAATAACATTTACTCTCCCACAGGAAAGGCAGCAAATTGTAAGAAGAAAAAAAGAAGAGAAATTGATAAATGCTTTGTCACATCCTCATTCTTCTCAAACTTTCACTCACCATGAAAACATTAGCGTTGTTCTTTGTATAATCCAAGCATGACATTTCATCAGGAAAGCAGGGCAGGAACAAGAAAGAAATTAGTAAGAGGGGTGGGTAAAACGTGAATCTTTGCTTCCTTTCTGTCACTCATCATCCTGCTATCCAGGAAACATAATGGATATTCAAGATAATATCTAGAGAGAGGTAAACCAGAGCTCTTCTTGACACCCACGCTTTCCTCTCAATAGTTACGTTCACATGATACTCTATCAACTTCAAGTTTAAGCCGTGGTTTTAAATTTTGAAGTTCATATGCACTTGTGGTTACAAAACTTGAAGTTAACTCAAAGTTATAAGCCACAAGCGATCTTCAGGTTAGCGTGAAGATTGAGCAGTGGATGGGTCCTCATTCTCTGTTATGTGCTGAGCAGATGCATTTAACTTTGAGGTTATGCCAGCTTGTAGTTACAATCAATGCTTGCTAGGCTTGGAGTTTTAAAGTTAAAGACCAGTTCTGGTCATGCGATTGCATTGTGAAAGAAACGTTATGGAATCGATCAGAAAACGTTGATCATCTAGTATAAGTATTGGTGTGTACTGCAAAGTTCTGGAATCATCAAAATGATAATAGATTAGGCCCACTCTTCGTAATGTTACAAGCACTGTACACAGAAAGATGTGGGACTACGCAACACGTGCGCAACATGTGCGCGATATCTATCAGGTCAAAATAGATATAATAATTTACCAAATATATCAATTAGTAGGCGGTTTCCCGGCAAAATTTGTATCATCACGTATTAGTCATAACATATTCTTTCACATGATTGGTAATAAGAGCTTCAATTTCATTTTTTTGAGAGGGGGCGTTTTCAAAACTGGTCTTTACCTTTAAACCTTGAGTACTTTTTGTTGCAGTCCTGTAAAATCCTCCATCAGGGTTAGTGGATCGTTGTTTATAACTTTAAGGTTTAACAAACTCAAAGTTTAAAAGTATGAAGGTCCCATGTGAACATAGCCTCTTTTTTATATTTTAAAAGTTCTTAGAAAGCAAAGGCAATCCCGGCTACCTATTCGACCCTCATCAAAAGGAAATAAGTCAATCAGAATATTTTTTATAAAAAATAATAGTAAGATGGCGGCTAGGTGAATGTACATCTACAGAATATTAAAAGGCTCAGTAAAGTGATATCAGAGTTTGTATTTTCATCTCAACTTCCTGATTAGAGTCTTGAAGTTGCCAAGGTTAATAATAATACCCTGTGTCCACACACAACATTTCCAGTGATTAGGCGTGATTAGTTATACCATTTGGGATAGTTATACTGTTTCACGATAGTTATACGGTGAAATTGTGTGTGTGGACGCTTACTAACTATACGTCGTATAACGAAACGATGCCCAAACATGCATTTCGTTATACGACGTATAAATAATCACGCCTAATCACGGAATATGTTGTGTGTGGACGTAACTAGTATAACTAGTCGAACTAGAACGGTATAACTGGGCGGGGCTTAACGTGACCTCGAGCGAAAGGAGACCTGACCTCTCATTTTCGCTTCCATTTCATGATCGTAGTAGCAAACTGCGCACCTATACAACATTTCGCTGTAGAGTTCCAGGATTACTTTCTTCTGTGTGTGGACATCCTGGAATTTATACGATGATTATTTATACAACGTTTCTCGTGTGTGGACACCCTGAAATTTATACAATGATTCTTTATACGAAGTTTCGTTATAGAGTTTCGGGATAAATTGTTTTGTGTGTGGACACACTGATAGTCAGATTTGTATAGTGTTTATTAGTATAACTTTACATTGTAATTATTATACCCTGGTAATCAACTGCAAATCCAAACACGATAGTGCACACACTCTGCTCCCTGAAAGTATTCCGTCTGGGTGCCATTTTACAAGTGCACATATGTGCCAATCCAACCACAATAAAGTTTGCATCCTACCGAGTAACCATTTAACACAGATCGGCAAATGTAGATTGAAAAGGTTGTGATAGGGCTCATCAAGACCAGAAATGGGTAAGGTTGCAAAGCCATTGGCCCGAATTCCCACGAGGTTTGTCGACAAACCTCCTTTGTGAATTCGGGCCATTGCATTGCATAAAGCAATCCTTCTGTCAATTGGTGCCTATAGTTTTGTGCAAAATTGCACATTTGGCAAACGAGTGATTGTACATAGGCGAGGAAAACAACCAAAGTGTAAATGGCATGCGCCTGCCACAGTGCCAGTGCAGTAACTAATTGGATTCCTCAAAGACCTTCCAGTTCCACATTTGTTTTTTAGACAAACAGAACTACATTGCTTGAAATTGTCTGTAAAAAGAGAGAAGTGTATGAGTTAATGCTCTTCTGGCTCTCAGCTGATGATACTGTCCTCTGAGAGCTACAAGATCTGTGAGTATTAATTTGCATAGGATTAACGCCATTCTGGCTCTTCATTTATCCATGATAAAATGAACTTTAATTTCATCTGTGTAAAATCATTTAAATTAAAGGTAATACAAAGTTTTGGTATGGGGTCATGAATTTGGTTCAAATGAACATATTCAAAGCATATGCGATCCTTTAACATTCAGTGAACGTTGTCGCGGTTGAAATCGAGTCTTAAGTTATGAAGTTATAAATAATATAGCCTTTATGTTGTATAGCTCCCTCTCAAGGTCAAGATATTACAGGTACTATGTCACATTTGCAGGCCAAAAAAATGAAAAAGTTAAATTCCAACTGCATTTGAAAGATAATACTAATTTAGAACTTCCCTAAAAAAGGTAGGGCTTGAAAATGTCTTCAAGTGGGAAAATAACGACTATTAGTTGTCAAATCGACTTTAGGGCTATAGAGCCCCAAAGTAATAGTCTTGATTTTCAGACAATTGTACCGAATGGTCATACGTTTTATGCTGCGCAAAGATTCAATCAGTTTAATCTTGGCCATCACAAGAAGTGGGTTATTGATGTAGACAAATTAATGCTCATGTACCCTTTACAACTCTTTTCATGTATGTTATTACCAAAGAAGAAAAAAGCCAGTCAGTCACTCAATAGTGTCTGACAGTGAAGTCTAGCAAGTAAACGGGTTTCCTTGCATAATTTGAATATGAGGACACTGCTAACGTTTAAATTCCACAGATAGGACATACATGACATATTCATAATTCCTGCAAAGTTCTACAGCATTTGAGGTTGGCTGCAAAAGGGACATAGTACCTTTAATTAAACTATAAAACAATCTTTCTTGACTAAAATTGACCGACTAGCTATTTCCATTTGGAAATTAAATATCACAACTACATATTCTGAGATTTTCATGGTCGCAGCTACCATTGTACAGCTGTAGGCACTATTTTAAATTTATCAAAATTTACCGGGAGCACCGGTACATTTTTATATTAAATATTTCTCGAAAGCAGAAGTGTTTTAGGGTCTAAATTTTCTAGTGCTTATAACACATCCACAGGGATATCCAATTATATCAAAATTATAAAGAATCATTATCCACCCAATTTCAAAATTTCCCAAAACTTTGTATATCTTTAATGTCTTTCTGGCTCCAAACAGACAAATATCAAATTCTATAGGACAACTGAGTGAGAAAAAAGTAATAACACTTACATTTCTGAAATCATGAAATTATATGAAATATAATCAAAATCTCATGGGTTAACAAAAAATATTGTTAAACTATAATGGAATCTTAAATCATATATGAAAACCAGTACCGTATTTGCCGCCGTAAAGGCCGCAGTATTTTAGAAGAGAAAATATCAAAAGTCTGGGTGCGGCCTATGCGCAATAACAGTCGAAATTCTTTGCAGGCTTATCGGCGGCAAATACGGTAGATCTGAAAATGTTTACAATTACATTCATATAGCAGTCCATGCAAGAAAGGAACTACAACATTTTAGACTGTGTGAGATTAACTCATCTGGTCATGACCTAAGAATATCAGAGCCCCTCAATGCAAAGATAAGTTAACAATTGATTGCTATTTTATAATTGACCATGATGTATCAATTGTACAATCTATCAATCACTCATACAATCAATAGATATTAAAGCTTTGTGAACCAAGGCTCTGCTTTCATTTATACTCAATATTCTAGAATCAAAGGAAGTGAGAATGTTATAGAAGGGTGAAACAGGAAGAAACCACTCGCATTTATTCTTGACAATCAAGGATATAAAGAGAAATGACTCCATTGCTAGAAATAAGTTGGTTCAAGAAATGCAGTTTGAACCAACCTTGTTTCTATTTTCAGTCAAAAGCTTCATTCACACTGCAAGCAAAAACCCATATTTTTATCACATTCTATAGTTTTATTGGAAATTGCTAGACAACTACCCATAAACAAAATGAAAAACCTAAATAAAAAAAATTAAATTAAAAAAACCTCTTGACATAATTTTGTTTTAAACGCGAGCCGAAACTCCACCATTATTTGCAGTGTAAATGCTCAGGCTCAAAACATGCTCCACTTGTAGCTGCTCTGCATGGATTAGTACAAAAGCGAGGAGAGTCACGTGACCAAAATACTGTATAGTTCACAAGTGTTTTGGAGGTGAGCACTTATGCTGCAAAATGTCTATGGGTAATTCTCTAGCGACTTCTGACAAATAAAAATGTTAGAAAAATCAATGGTTTTCGCTTGTAGTGTAAATGCAGCTAATATGTGATATATGTTATATTAGTTTGTGGATATTTCATTCAGTCTGCAGAATAAACAATAAATTGTCTATCCATTGCAATTTTCTAACCAGTTTCATTTGTTATAATAATCATTTATTAACAATCAAAATGTTCTGTCTTGTAAAATCACTAAAATGTCCTTCAAATAGAGAGTTTGTAATTTCATTTACACAGATATAAGTTCAAGTTCAAGTTTTATTTATCTTTCTTTCATAACACACTTTACAAATATGACATGAATATAACAAGTTAACATAATATGGCATTACAATAGAAAGATGAGGTGACCTTGGTTGAAAGCAAGGCTTGTGGAATTAAGGTCCCTCATGAGAAGCTTATGAGTATGTTCTAAAAGAACAAACTACCACATGTTCTAAAAATATTAAAGCAAATCTGTTTGATATGAAGAGAATTGTTGCCATAGAGGGTATAATTTGATGCTCTCAATTTAATAGTAGTTTAATAGTGTGAAAGACTCTCTTTAAAAAATGATAATCAATTTGTTTGTTAAAAGACCATTATTATTATCACTTTGTTTAATCTCGCAAAAGGCAGCCTACTTCTTGCAGTTGTTCTTTGGACATTGTTTTAAGGGGAATTAGTTTATACTTTTTTCCTTCTTCTTAGATCTTGGGGTTTGTATTTTGTCATGTCAGTTCACACATCACCATCTACCATTAATGTCACCTACCTGTTTTATATCGAGAAACTGAACTCCTGATTTTGACAGAGTTATGGCACCTTTAAAATCACCATAACTTTATTATATTTTTTATTGTGTCATAAAACTATAATCCAATCAGGAAGCAGGAATCTTCAAACTGACCTTCTCTCAAATCATGAAAAATATTCTGCTAAAATGATTCATCAGGTCAATTAGTAGCCTTGTTTCCAGGTCAAATCATATATATCACTTCTTATCAGAAAAACCGTGTGTCAAATCAAGTCTGGGCTATGTAGACTAACACTAACACTTTCACTTTCTTTTCTTTTCACCAGGAGACATTTCTTTTAGCCTGGATATGAAATTAGGGGGAAGGTTGCTTTAGTCTATGCATTTTAGACTCAATCCATCACAATTTCAAGGAGAAGAAGAAGAAGAAAAAGTTTAGGGAGAAAGCAAGGGAGTCTGAGTTGTAACAAACAACCTTTTACTTCTGCTACGTCACCTTGCAGAATGTTTCTATTTTAGGCCTGTATGCAGCCTCACCCAATACTCTATTATTGAATATAAGTTGTAAATGTAAAGTTCATTCATAAAAAAAAGAAAACGAATCCTTTAAATGGAAACAAAAAGGACTAAGGTACATAAACAAGCATTATTTTGTATTGTTGTTGTTGCTTCTGATAATATCATCCATGACAAAAATGGAAAGACAATGTTTTTTTAAAAGACAAAAGAGTTGGAGAGCGAGAATGTGGAAAAGGGGGAAAGGAAGGGAGAGAGAGAGAGAGAGAGATAGAGAGAGAGAGACAGTGAGAGAGAGTGAGAGAGAGAGAGAGAGAGAGAGAGAGAGATCATTTGAGGATATAGGTAAAGGACAGCTATCAAATACGATCTACTTCAGGCTTTTCCTGAAGTGCATGATTCATGATAATCTAGTGCCTAATTCAACTAACTAGGGGATAACAATAAAATCACATTGTACATTAGTTGGATTTCCTTTGCACCTGATAGTCATAGAATCCACTTACCCATCTTAAAGTCTGTTCAGACTGTAGCAAATTCATACAAAACCTTGTATAAAGAATCACCGTATATAAAAAGAAGTGTACAGACTACAAGACAACTTCCTAACTAAAATAATCTTGAAGAGTTAAATTGACAACACAGCTGGCAAATCATCAATGCGTGCTCATCATAAGCCCTGCACAGTTGTAGAATTTGTGTATGATACAGCCTACAGTGCATCGGACCCTGATTCTTTATTGAGTTTGCGTTCCAAATGTTACTTTGTGTTCACACTAATCACTTATTGTACAGCTATACAAGAAATTCTGAGAGTTTAAAAGGGGAATCTTCTCTCCATCTCTCTGGTTCTATAACTGTCATATCATTGAGTGTCAATTGTCACCAAGAGAGATCCCAAGCCAACAACTGTCGCTCATGCTAGCAGGCACCCCCTCATGCTTTCCACGAACAATAGCTTGATTTAATCTTGTCTGGCCAGTGTCTTCCTGTTGTCGTCATCATTATCATATTAGGCATTGTGATTACGTTTGATACGCTATGATGATCAGGAATAGGTGCAACTGATTTCTTGCATATTTTTTTCTTTTTTCCTTTTTTTGTTTGTCTACTACCCAACCCCATTCTTACTCCACGATAGATTTAATTGTCTGTTGACTTTGTCTTGAACTTTAAAAGGTTAGTTTTATTCTTACCGACATAGCACCTAACATCAACCTATCAACAACTGATTGAGCATTGCCCTACCCCTTACCTAAAGCTAAAAATATGTAAATAATGTTTAAAATTCATTTAAACATTTTACACAAGTAATTTATTGAAGCTAATTCATTCATGAGTAGGCTCTTTTAAAGGCACACTGTCCTACTTGTATCTACTTGCTCCCTCTATGTAAAAAACAATGCCTAATCGGTGACCATTGATCCCCCATGATCCTATTTTTCTTATGTTATTTGAGAGCTGAGTTGATGAGATAACCACCTGTCCCGTGACCTAGCAGGGCGGTCTAATCCCTCCTATAAACTAGTACAGATAAGCTTTAATACAGATATTAGTCGCATTTATACTGTCAAATACCTCATTTTGAAAAGTCGCGATGTTTCGCGACTTTGATGTTCCTTCTATCACCTTCTCTTACGTTATTCTTTATCACTTCCTTCTATCACTTTCTCTTTCTGTGTTTCCTTATGTTATTCTTTATTTATTCCTTTTATCACCTTCTCTTATGTTATTCTTTGTTTCTTCCTTCTATCACTTTTTATTTCTGTCTTTCCCTATGTTATTCTTTGTTTTTTTATCATTCTATCACTTCCACTTTCTGTGTTTCTTTATTTTATTCTTTGTTTCTTCCTTCTATCACCTTCTCTTATGTTATTCTTTGTTTTTTATCATTCTATCACTCCCTCTTTCTGTGTTTCCTTATGTTATTCTTTGTTTCTTCCTTCTATCACCTTCTCTTATGTTATTCTTTGTTTTTTATCATTCTATCACTCCCCCTTTCTGTGTTTCCTTATGTTATTCTTTATTTGTTCCTTCTATCACCTTCTCTTATGTAATTCTTTGTTTTTTATCATTCTATCACTCCCTCTTTCTGTGTTTCCTTATGTTATTCTTTGTTTCTTCCTTCTATCACCTTCTCTTATGTTATTCTTTGTTTTTTATCATTCTATCACTCCCCCTTTCTGTGTTTCCTTATGTTATTCTTTATTTGTTCCTTCTATCACCTTCTCTTATGTAATTCTTTGTTTTTTATCATTCGATCACTCCCTCTTTCTGTGTTTCCTTATGTTATTCTTTGTTTTTATCATTCTATCACTTTCTCTTTCTGTCTTTCCTTAATATGTTATTCCTCATGTTATTATTTGTTTCTTCCTTCTATCACCTTCTCTTATGTTATTCTTTGTATATATCGTTCTATCATTTTCTTTAAGGACGACATCTAGCTCCGCTCCTAAAGTTACGCCACCTAACATCGCGATGTTACAACTGCGAGCGTTTATACTCGCCAAACACGCCAAAACACGCCAAAACACGCCAAAAGATTACACTTCGATTTGGAATGTTTTGGAATTGGCATTTCTGCCGGTAATGCGTAGTTGCCCTTTGTAACATCGCGGTCAGGCTCCGGTTTGGCATTTTTTGGCGTGTTTGGATGACAGTGTAAATGCCCCTATTCTGATTGTTTGTTCCTCATAATCCAAAGTATGTCTGTTCTGATATTTTGTGTGTCTGGAGCCAGAAGGACTTTAACTCATATAATTTCACACAGAGTTAACTGAACTTAACTCCCTTCTTGCTCTGAGCAGACAATCTGATCAATGAATATGAATACCAATAAACAGGACTCGACAACAACAGGCACAAGAGACACATGTGTGCCCAAAATCTCAGTCCTAACGCCCCCCCCAAAAAAAAAAAAGCATGTGCATATATGTTATTATAAAATGTTATGATCTGACCAACTTTGCAAACAGTTCACAAACTTCTGTGAGACAAATTTCAATTAAAAAAAACTTGTTTCACATTTTGATACAAACACAGACCTTGATTACCTTAGTGGGGAAACAAATCTTTCCAACAGACATTGTATCCATAATATCTACATATATATTCATGAATCAAATTCAATTTCAACAATTAAGAGAAAAATTTATTTGTCAAAATGTTTGTCACAATGAACCACCACCGTCAATAAATAACATGTGTTTAAGCGTAGGCTTACTTTCAAACTATCAAAGAAGTGAAATGCCCCACGCCGGGTTGATTTGATTTCCGAGGTGTCATGTAGAAATACTGGACAAAGGCAGGAAACCACAAAATCATCCACAAAAATGCTGATTAATTCCACAGCTAAATGTACTATAATCAAGAGATCAATCGAGCTAACAAAAATAGATTGTAAATGATTTCATTGTGTGGGCCTTTGTCATTCAATAATACTGTTGAAAAAGATCATGATTACCTTAAATTTAAGCAATCTGATTCCTGCACAGTATATTTCTTTTACATCAAAAATTTGTCATATTTTCAGTTTAGAACAGTTTGATCTTTGTTTCAATTGAAAGATACATTTATGCAAGTTATACCAATTATCATAAGCATTTATGAGAGGCTTATTTACAAATCATTTTCTTAAATAGCTTACACAATGTACAAAATAAAGAAAATGGCAAATTATAACCCTATTGATTATTATCCATACGAATCACTTCCATCATGTTCTCTAAAAAATGTACAAAAAGAAAATATTCAAGTCATCTATGTGCAGAGATATATGATTTCTGTTTCTGGAGAAAAACATACCTTTTATATATTTATATATATATATATATATATATATATATATATATATATATATATATATATAATGTAATACACGACCATAATATACAGACCCTTTTGTAGGACATTCATTCAATTGCCAAAACATAAAATTAAGAAAAAGAAGAAAAAGAAACAATTGTGGTTTTAGCCAAAATTTCCTGAGGATGATCAGGATATCTTCATGACTTCCTGACAAAGGCTACAGATGGTCTACATATATCTAATTTCTCTCATTTGTACCACTTCATGTTCACCTGTGTTCACATTCATCAGGATAAAACATAAAACCACAAAGACTGATACATTTGCTATGTTCACACAAGACCATCATACTCATAGCTTAACTTTAAGTTTGCGAAACATCAAAGTTATAAACAATAATACATTAACAACGATGAGTGTTTGCACAAGACCAAAAGAACAAGTATGCAAAGATTTTAATAACAAGTTGAGTAAGCTGTAACTTTGAAGTTAATTTCATCGACACTGCACATAACTTCAAGTAAATCCGGCCCCTTCTCCTTGTCATCCCACTAACCTCAGGATCTGTCCTGGTTTGTAACTTCCAGTAATCTTGTTTCATACCAATGAATATAACTTTCAAAATTCCTAACTTTCTCACTTTTTATCTTATTTCATTAAAAATTTCTTCAGTCTACTTCTCTGATTCTTCTGCTTTCCTCTAGAGTAGTTTGCTATCAAGGTTGCACTTCCCTTTAAAGAGAAGATTGAGTTCTGGGGAGAGGTGAAAAATAATTTATGAGCGTTATCATTGTTATTATGCAAGTGTGGAAGAACATCAGAGAAAAAATGTTCCCTGAAAATCATGGCTCTTTGAATACCTTCATATTTTAAATGTGACAAGTAACAGCTTAAAAATGAGGCCCGATTGTAATGCCATGTGTTTGTGTAGTCCCATATACATCTTTCTGTGTACAGTGCTTGTTAATTTACCAAGACTGGGCCAAATTTCTTATCATTTTGATGACTCCAGAACCTTGCAGTACACACCAATAGTTATATGCTACATGATCAACTTTTTCTGATCGATTTTACACCGTTTCTTTCATAATGCAATCGCATGACCAGAACTCAACTTTATCTTTAAGCTCCAATTTTGAGTTGGTTTGAGTCTGTTTAAATCAGCAGGGATATCCTGTAAGATCTGATTGAATAGGTTTTGTGGTTGAATGACTGACGACTCGTCTTCATTGGGTTTCCTTATTATAGTCTTACAAGGTCAATTACACCAAACTCACTCTCCTTTCTTTGTCTTTCCTCTTCTTTTTCTGTCTTCACATTTTAAAAGTATTACCAGAGGGAAAGGTAGAAATAAGATAAAGAGTGATATAAACTCCTATAATAGAGAAGAGGGATGAGGGAGAACGAACTTGGAAGTATTGTATCAACCATCATCCTGCTTGGCAACAAAACTCATGAACAATGTGTGTGTTTCTTACAGGGCACAACATGTGTTTGTAACATTCATGCATTCCACAAAGTCACTTTCAGGTTTCAGCTATGTTATTGTGACATCATAAATGTGACAAGTGGCGCAACAAACAACAGTGGTTGTCTGCACGCATCCATTATATTAATCTTCCCCCCCCCCCAATATAAATGAAATACTTCAGTTCCTACCGATTGGAGTAAGTGGAGGTATAGTATAGCACCCTGTTCAAGTATGCTTGATCATAGTTAGGTCCTTTTAGCACTAGGAAAAAACAAAGCTGTTTATACAAAACACTTGCAGTAACAGCATACAAATGCGCGCAATTACTGCAGAAGCAGCATGTACAGTTCTTAAAAATTTAATTTCAACATCGTCCATACAACTTCCCCTCGAACATCTTGAAACCTTGTACTAATTACATATTATCTACTTTGAATGAGCAAGACAGAGAGCAGAAATGATATTACACAGGATGTTTACATTATAATCCTTTTGACGTGTCTATTTCTGAGTTCCAAAGTCATCAACCTCAAGCGTTAATCATTGTGACGTGACATTGCGTCCTGCTTGATGAGAAGCCAACAGCTCGCAGCAGGTGGGCCTAGCGACTCAAACGCTCCCAACAGAATGCAGGCTGGCATGTCATAGCAATCTTTCATCGGCTCATCTTAAGGTGTGTTCACTGTCTGAGTACACAGCTGGTTTGCATAACAACTGCAAGAATTGCAGGTTCATGTGCACATCATATCACAGTCACAGGTGATGTGCCTTTGATGCACATTTTCACTATAAATCTCTTTACATACTCATATGCAGACAACTAATATAGGGCAGCAAATGAAATTATCTCTAGAGAAAATTGTGATTTTTCATACAACAACTACTTGCTCTGCAGGAAAACATTATTCAATGCCAGAATATTCTCTACCTTCTTCTCTCTCCTCCTCCTCCCCCTTCCCTCCTTCCCATTCCCTCCTTCCCCTTCATTGCATTTGCAGCGAACTTCTGTCCTCATTTCTTGAACTAGTTAGTTTTATTGGAGATGGCTATCATACAAACACACATCACTTTGCCAGGAGACCATGGGAAGAGTTGGAACATGTTGTTGTGGTTTGGAAGATCTTTGGCAGGTTGACCAGCGTTACTCACAGGACTAAAATAAGCCAGGAGGGAGGTTTACGGTAGTGCGGTTAAGGATTGATAAGTCAGGAAGCAGGTGGGAATGGATGGAAGGTAGCACAAAGTGTGAAGAATCATCTGGGTTTGCTCAGCTAGCAGCACACTCAATAGCCTGACAAACAGTGACCTCTAAGATCGTCTGTCTGCCCACTCTGGTCAAGAGTCTCACACTGTCATTGCTTTTTGTCATGGTTTCTAAAGGTTAATTGATTGTCTATTGATCATAAGTCCTATTAAATGACACCAAGCTATTTCATTCTACTTTGCCCTACTGTCTCTCCTAATTTCTATCTCACACCCCCCCCCCCCTCTTGCTTCTTTCTTTCACACACATTCTCTCTCTTTCATTCTCTCTCTCTCTCTCTCTCTCTCTCTCTCTCTCTCTCTCTCTCTCTCACAAACCCATTCATCTTTCTCTTCTCTCTCCCTTCCCCTGGCTTTCTCTCTCCCCCACTCTTTTTAATCCCTCACCCCCTTTCTCTTTTTCTATCTAGATTTGCTTTTCTCTTATTATATTTCTCTTCTCTGTGATATATGTCAGCAATCTTCATCTGATGTGAACACACTTTGTACCAATTTCTGTTTGGAGCCCATAGTGCATTGACTCTTATCATTTCAACCAGTAAATGCTCTTTTGGCTCCAAACAGATTAAATTCTCTTCAAAACTTTCTGGAGAGAGAGACAAAAGCATGGTAACATTTCCAATCAGTAAACTAGGAGTACTAGGCAGGGCATCCAAATTGTGTACAGACTCTCATTCTATATTTGTTTATAAAGAACATTCAATGACTTAAATTGTGTATAATTATCATAATCAAATACAACCAAGTACCCTTTACCAAGTCCTTTCTACCCTCCATGAGATAAAAGAATACCTCAGTGGTGTATGCAGACATTAGCCTCAGAAGGTATCTCATCATAGATCACGCTTCATATCACTATTTTGTAAGGTCGTCTTTTTTAAGAATTAGTCTATATATAGGCCCATTTACACAGCCCAAACACCATTTTGAAAAATCATAGATTTTTTGGACTGCCGTTAACATATTTCGAAAAACCCATACAAAATGATGGGTTCCCTACAGGAATCTTACAATTAATTATAATTCAACATTTCAAATGATTTTCTAACCTGCTAACTGCAATAAAACTATAAAAAAATGGCTGCGTTTTTTTCTTCTTGATTGAAAATCTGTCATGAGGGGCACATTGCCCTCTTCTCCCTCCTCCAATGGAGTAATATCTGAAATAAAGTAATCTTCTTTTTCTGGTCCTGAACAGCCAATGGAAGGTAACGAGGGAAAAGGTGAGGCTAGCAGCCAAATTCCCCCATTCCCACGATGCATTGTGAGTCCTTCCTGACAGGAAGTTGGAGTGTCTGCGGATAAACAGAGCAGGACCCTGGTAACGGACATCCTGGCTCTTGTTGGGCTCTACATCGAAGGCCGGTAGACCGCGGGACAAGCACTAGTCTACACGGGCTTCAGACTTTTTGCTCAATCCTCTGTCATTGCTTACTTTCCCTCACAGTTACTTATCTTTTAGGCTTCAATCGGTGACTGCAGAGCTAATAAGGTTTGCATGAATAGAGATATATACAAAAAACACTTTTTCAGACTAAAATCCTTTGTCACAACGGTTGCAGTTCAATTTGTAGACTTTCATTATAAATACCTACAATAGATTCTTGTGTTAAAAAAAAGGGTTACCAAGAAACTGAAAAACATATGGAAAAAGGGTATTTAATGTCAGCCGTTCATGGAACTTTTGTGAATTGCAGGATTTGAATATTCAAAGTGTCACTTAACTAGTTTTGAGCATGAAACTTTCACAAATCTGAACCACTCACAAAAGTGGGTTTCTGTAGTTCTTCCTTGTTGTCACTCCGTACAGTTGTTACCCTTTCTATTTACCAGCTCCTATTAAAGTGTCATATTCAAGAAATATTCAAGGAAATGATTCCTGTCAGGAACTCAATACTACACTTGGGAAAAGAGTGGCACATGTATAGAAATGTCTTACAAAAGGGCATTGGTGTAAGAATAAGATTTAGACTCTAAATCTCTGTATTGAAAGTCAAGTGAATGAATGAGTATACCACACAACTTGCTCAAGAACCTGACCATCATCTCCCTAACTGGTGGCAATCAATCAATCAGTGACTTTGTGTTGAAGAAAACATGAACAGATGAAATCTCTAAATCAAGATATCATCAGACATCAATTTGTTGTTTATTGCAACAAAAACCTTTGAAATATCTAATTTTCATCTACGACCAAGGCACTCCTATTATATCTTTTTCCAGGATGACAAACTTTGACAATCAGCCATCTTTGGTAATATTGATTCACCAAAGAGAAAAGGTTAAAAAGACTGGTTAAAAAGACTAGTTTGTTTGAACCACAATGGCAGACAAACACTATTATGATGATTATAAAGACTGCCTAAAATAGGTCATGCGCTGTTCCACGAATAACATCAGGAAAGAAATTGGGATAGAGATAAGGGAATGAATGAAAAGAAGCAGCATTAGTGAGTGATATTCCAGTTACTATTGTTTTCATATATGTCATAACCATTGACTTCTAGTTTACATCTTTCACTTTTGGACAAATGAATGAATTACCAGACAGGCATGACTAAAATCCAGGGGGTTAAAAGATCTCTTGTAGGCGGGGAGTTCGAAACAAAAAACAATAGGCTCATTTACACAGCCCAAACACCCAAATTGAGCATTATTCTTGATAGGATGAAAAGCTTCACCTATAAACTGCTCCAAAGCATATGATTGGTCTACACAAATAATAACTTAAAGAGGTGAAGTAGGGTGAGTGACCAGGTCACTACCTTCATTTGATTACATCAAAAGACAACAAAATAGTGATAATAAAGTAGGATGACTATAGAAATAACATTTAAGGATTTGTTAAACATTCAAATCTCAGTCAGTTCATGTATGTGTACACAAAATTTAGAGAATTCCTGTGATTGTGATGGCTTGGATGAGGGGGAAACAAAGATAAGATACCAAATGTTAAAGGTAAAGACCAGTATTGGAAACGCCCCAGTTTCAAAAAATGAAATGGAAGCTCTTATTACCAATCATGTGAAAGAGTATGTTTTGACTAATACTTGATGATACAAATTTTGCCGGGAAACCGCCTACTAATTGATATATTTGGTAAAATAGTTTATCTATTGGTGTGTGAGAGATGAACGCACGTGTCGCGCACGTGTGCGTAGTCCCATATACATCTTTCTGTGTACAGTGCTTGTAACTTTACAAAGACTGGGCCAAATTTCTTATCATTTTGATGATTCCAGAACCTTGCAGTACAAACCAATACTTATATGCTAGATGATCAACCTTTTCTGATCGATTCCACAACGTTTCTTTCACAATGCAATCACATGACCATAACTGGTCTTTATCTTTAACAGTCTGTTTTAATTTTAGGTAAATTGAAATTGGACCTAGCTTAATCAGGAATGTCAAGCTCATAGATAGTTCGTACTTTGACGATATTCATGCTCCTATGAATCATCTCTTCTGTGATACTGTAACCGTGGCAACATCATCATGACAACAGGAACAGGGAAGAAAAAGTGAGGTATGCTCCATCCTTATCCAACACTGCTACAGAAGACAAAACAAAGCTAAATCTATTTCTGACCCCTGTAGTCACTTCTCCCAATACAAATTGCCGTCTTTATCTCAAGAATGTAAGCTAAGCACCAAGGAGATCATGAGGTGTAATTTCATACCTAAAACTAAATATGAGCTAATCTTGTCCGCCAGCCAGATTCCATACTTTCAAAAGTGACGTTCACACTGTAACGTCATAGTTAAAAGCTTGAAGTTTGTGAAACCTCTCAGTTATAAACAACGACCCACTATCTACGTCAATTTTTCACATAGGACAGAAAAAAAGACTGGGGAAAGGATTCATTAACTTTAAGCTGGTGTTATCTCAAAGTTAATTGCGACCACACAGCACCTAACTTCGGAGGACATTTTCCAGCTCGTAGTTATTGCATAATCATTATTTGTAACTTCAAGTTTCGTAACTAGGAGTGCATCTGCACCGTCCCAGACCACAAGATAACTTTGGAGTTTATGACTTTCATGGTAACATTGTTCAGATGAGAGATAGTGGTGCTAAGGTAGTGACTTCAATGCTAGATGTACAATTGAAGATAATCTGAAAATTTGAGTGAAAACGGACCATTATTCATGGTACAAATTGGGAAAAACTGATCTGATCGATTCCTTAATTCTCCCACGTTTCTTGTGTGTGGACACCCTGAAATTTATATAATGATTCTTTATACGATGTTTCGTTACAGAGTTTCAGGATAAATTGTTTTGTGTGTGGACATGCTGTGAGTGTTGACAGATTTTTTATAGCCTGTTTTATGTCTTTTTTTCATGGAAAAGCGGTTGGGATAATTAAAAAAGGGTTGGGAGAATTTAATATTAATCACTATTACAGGGTCTCATACCCCGTGTCCACACACAACATTTTCCGTGATTAGGCGTGATTAGTTATACCATTTCGGGATAGTTATGATGAAACGATGAAATTGTGTGTGTGGACGCTTACTAACTATACGTCGTATAAAGAAACGTCGTATAACGAAATGATGCCCAAACATGCGTTTCGACGTAACACTAATCACGCCTAATCACGCCTAATCAGGGAATATGTTGTGTGTGGACGTTACTAGTATAACTAGTCGAACTAGAACGGTATTACTGGCGGGGCTTAATGCAGTGGCGGATCCAGGGGGGGGGGGCCCGGGGGGCCCGGGCCCCCCCCCTTGAGAAAAAAATCATGTAAAATCACGTGATTTTTACCTTTTTGGGGGGTTGGGCCCCCCCCCCTGGCGCTCAAGGGGGGGGTGCAAATTGAATTTTTTTTGAGGATCAAAAAAAAAAAAATGTGCTCACTACCCCCCCCCCCCCCCCCCCCCCCCCCCCCCACTGAGCGAATTTTTGGACGGCGCGTTTTTCAAATTTTCGGGAGCAAAAAAAAAAAAAAAAAAAAAAAAAATGGGCTCTTCTGTGTGTGGACATCCTGGAATTTATACGATGATTATTTATATGACGTTTCTTGTGTGTGGACACGCTGATACATCGACTCCTTTAAAGAAAACCATAGATATCTTTGTGGTTTGAGAATTTGTTCAGGATTTTTTGCATGTCAGAGGGTTAGTACAGTAGAAGGAATATAGTAAGTAACATTTTATACAAAAATTAAGCAATTTTTTCATCAACCTTCAACAATGTTTATACCAAGTCACTTTAACTTCAGGTTAACGGACTGCCATGTGAACCTTATACTCTTGTGTGTCATGATGTACTGTCTTTTCCTTCTGACCCGTTTAACACCCTAGTTTTAAACTAAGCAACCACCTGCTTAATCACATTTTGGAATATACCCGGTCTTTTAGGTCTAAGTCAAGGTGAACATTCCTTTTTAAAATCCTACTTGTGTCCCATACACACCGACAAGATTGAAACAAAGCTGACAGGTGACACAAGACAGAACTAGAAAAAAAGACTTTACTCTGAATATGGAGGATTGTTTGTATTGTCTGTCACTTTATGGTAGGTTAGGCAGTGTACTTGAGGCATATACACCCTGACCAGGTTCACATGTAAAAAGGTATGCACTGTTCACACTTAATTGTAGCAGTACTGAGAGAAGGTGAGGGGTCTAGGTGAATCAATGGTTATCAGTGAGTTTGGCAGTGGGTATATACTTATGCCTGTACACCTTAACCCAGTTCACATGACAATTTTAGGCTCTGTTCACACTTGACTTGACCTTAATTAACACTTCGAGGAGTTGAGGTCCAGATGAATCATATATGTTTTACACATCAAGCTTATATACACCCTTCCTTACCTTTTTCACATTGGCTACTTCACACTACAGCTAGAGAAGGGATACGGTATGTCAGATATGTGGTAAAACTCTACATAGGTCACAAAGTAGGATGTGCTTTACATTGTAATTATTATGAAGAAAATGTTCTTCAAATGTCAGGTGACGTTCATTTTAAGATCAGAAAATAAACGAAATTACTCTTGGTCCCTCCCCCCCCCCCCCCCCCCACACACATTACACACTAACCAATATTCAGTAATCAATGCATAAGCAGAAATGAATATTTGATGAGTAGACATTTCTGGTTTCTCACTTGTGATAAATGCATTGTGAATTGATGTCACATGAATAACATTCCCATTTGTTAACAGACATCATGTACGGTATGACAGTAAACATATAGGAGACTGATCAGTATTGTCAAATCATATCTGATAGTCCTTACATGGTGTCACGTCCGCTCAAAATGATTGAACATCATTATGGTGGTGGATCTATCATAGAATTTATGCATAAGCAGAAAGGCAGGGAAGGATCTGCATATTACACAAGCTTCAACCAAAGCAACAATTACAAGATTCTTATCTACATTAAGCAATCTCCTGAGCTCTTGCCCAGGAATATATTCCAATAGTCCACTACACAAAAATCATTCTGAGAAGATTTTTTTTCTTTGGAAGTTTAATCTTCTTGAAAACAGAGGGTATTTTCTTTCCAATCTTTCAGCCCAGTCTGATAAGGTCTGATAAGGATCGTCAGACTTCTCTGCTCTAGCTCATCACCCTTGGCACTGACCCAAACACAGATGAAATTACCTCAAGATGGTAGAGCTGCTTTAACTATCCAGCCATCATATGGGTTACAAGGCAATGAAGTCAATCAGAAAACAATAGCAACTCAACATAGTTCACCACAGGGGGGAGCTATAACATTGTAGTTCATGACAAATTCTTTTTTAAATCGGTGCATTTTGATCGGGTCATGATCATACTCGTGTAAGAATTTGTTTCATTTGTATCAGTAGGGTATATAGTCTGTCTCAAAAGGACAATTAATGTTTGATGATATATTACTATGTTTCATATATCTGCATAAACAGTATAAATATATATCAACATCTTTTGAATAATGTCCCATTATAAAATGAAGATGTAAAATATATGCCATTGCAGCTCAGTAATTTGCATATAAATTCATTTACAACTTTGTGTTTGATACAATTCATAAAAGTTTCTTTTTTAAACAAGTATTGCAGGAATAGACATTGTTAGTAAAGGGATGATACTAAAGGGGGTGGGTGTGGTGTTGTAAGTGTTGGCTCAGTCAGTAGAGCGTCCGTCTCACAACCGGGAGGTCGTTGGTTCAAACACCGGCCGCGTCATACCAAAAGACGTAAAAAGACGGAGTTGCTGCTACCTTGTTTGGCATTCAACAATAAGGGATAGAGCAACGTCGATCTGGCGCTGCTCAGTGGGTGCCGGGCTCATGATCAATTGGGCAAAAAGAATTTCCATTTTCGGTTTACCTTAATAAAATTTGGAGTGGACTTTAAAAGATTATTTAAAAAAAAAAGATTATTATTATTATTAAACACAATATTGTTTCATAAATCTCTCATGAAAGCATGACTATTCAAAAACCAATATTAATGAAATTAATTATACCTCGAAAGATAAAGCCCCTAATTCTAGTGAATAATTCAAGAAAAAAATATTTCACAAATAATTTGTTTCATGAATTTCCAATAAATCTTGGAAAATATTGCAAGAGCTAAATATCTTATTTAGACTGTAGAACTATTATTTGCAAGAAAGACATATATCATCTTAACTACCATTATTTTTGTTCCTTTTTACAACTAAGCATGAAACTCGAAAGTAAGTCAGTTTGGAAAGTTTCATGGGTAAAACATACTGACAGTAAGACTAGATGCATCAACGTTTCCCCTAGTAATACGCAATGTGTTATTTTAGTCTCTGCGTTCTCTTTATAGGATAGAAATAAAAGCTTGACTGAACTTTTTTGATCGAAAACGTACACATTATTTTTAGCACAGACAGGAAGTTTGCCTTAGACCTCTTATTTAGGCTAACTAATGTGACAGAGCTTTATCATAACCTCGCAATCTTTTTGTTGGTGTTGTAATTCCCAAAGATAATTTAAAAGAATAACACATAGTCATACTGTCAAATTAGGCCTATTGATGGAAAGGGAGACAATGGACAGTTTGTGAATGAAATAGGAAGTATTTTTTTCTGTACTTTCTTTGAGTTAAAAGTAGTATTCAGTTCAGCTTTTGAAGAAAGAAAGCTAGAAGAGAAAAATCCATTAAAACTTACACTACATATTAGAGCTAAAGACTAAATACTAGAATAAAAAATGAGGTATAGGACCTACATATAGGAATCTGAAAAAGGGAAATCAAATTTAAAAAAATTCAGATCTATAATAAAAATTACAGGCCAATACAATCTAGACAAAACATCCACAATTACTGGTCATTTTTAGCAGTGATGGCCTTCAGTTTGTGTACTTTTCTTTCATGCTTAAAACAACAAAGTTCCATACAGTCCCATATAATACAAATCAATGCCACCTTGAAAGGGACTAGGTAACATTGTTCAGATGAGAGAAAATGATGCTAAAGCTATGGTCACAACTCAGAGCGGCGACCGACCGATTTGTAGCCTAATTGGTCGGTGGCTGGAATTTAAGCATCGGTCAACAATTTTTGGAGAAGTCAGGCACGCTGGCTTCCCCAGGCTGGTCATTAACATCAACGCTTTTGCTCAGCATCTGAGAGGTCAACAAGGTCTATGACGCCGTTGATTACACCTCAAAAGGCGTGTCTGCACTATCTCGAGATTGCCAAATATCCAGCTATTTGAATTATCCCGATCGCAAACTATCCAGCTTATTTGCGTCTTCATTAGACCGAAGTAGCAAATTAGCTGGATAGTTGGTCGGGATAATATCCCAAGATATCTCGGTCTAGTTTGCGTTTTTCCGTGTTTACTAGTTGTACTAGCGCGGCGCTGAGCCTCAAGGTCAGTGCGCTGAGCAGTATAGATCGCATACTGTGCGAGGAAAACCGGAAATCGTTGTGCATGATGGGATCGGGATATTTGACTCCGTACTTCGGTCTAATGAAGACGGTCGCAAACTATCCCGCTAGTTGGGAAATAGTGGGATATTTTGCAAACTAGACCGAGATATCTTGGGATATTATCCCGACCAACTATCCAGCTAATTTGCTACTTCTGTCTAATGAAGACGCAAATAGCTGGATAGTTTGCGATCGGGATAGTTCAAATAGCTGGATATTTGGCAATCTCAAGATAGTGAAGACGGGCCTAATGACTACGACAGGGAGTTGGCGCTGCCCGGACGCGGACTAATTTTGAACTCGCCGCCCAGTGACCGACTGATCTCCCAGCAGCGACCGCTCGGCAGCCTTTGACCGAGCGGCTTTCCAATTTCTGACATAAATTGCTCAACAGTAAATGCTTGACTTGGTCGGTGCCTGGGCACCTAGCGTATTTTGGGCGATGAGTGAAAGTGAGCAGGCGCTGCCCGAACTTTAAATCTGTGCTAAAACTTTAGCAGCGACTGAGTGATGCCCTAAAAACAAGCGGCGCCCAGGCGAAATTGGCTAAAAACTCACCGCCGAGCATGCTACTTTTTGGGGTTGTGACCATAGCTTAGGGTAATGACTTTATTGCTAGATGTACAATTAAAGATAATCTGAAAGTTTTAGTGAAAACAGCCCATTATTAATGAAAGGAATTGGGAAAAAACTAATCTGATCAATTCCCTTAATTCTCCCAACTATATTATTACAATTTAATTACATTCTAGGTGAATGTAAATCGTCACAAAGAGAGGGCGCTACACAAAATAATTTTTTGTGAGATAATGAAAAACTGAGTGTAAAATCTTAAGGAACATAATATTTAAATGACAAAATCATCTTTGTTTGATCCAAATCGGTTCAGAGACGGCTGAAATTTAATGATTTCTAATACTTGTGTACCACCACAAATATTAGATATTTTGAAAAATTTGAAAAAACGTTTAAAAAAACAAAAATAACACCTTTTACGTCGCATTTCAGCCAATGCCGATGTAGGCTTGTTTGTTGGCATTTTCGTGTTGCTTATATTACCCACAATTAGCCAGCTCATGTATTGTTATTTTTAATTAATTAATTAATTAGCGGTCACCGTGTTTTTTTTTTTAAGTGGAGCTGAATTGGTATGATCGTATTGGCTAAATTTTACACATTTTGGAGTCTAAAATTACCTTCATAGCAATTTTAGGTTCTAACAGGGCACTATAAATATCATAGATAAGAATAAGAGCAATAACCATGCACTTTGAAGTCATTTGCGGTCTGAAAACAGAACTCAACTATACCTTTAAGTATTGAAAGATTTTTTAAAGGCCTGTATTATATCTCATTATCATGAAAAAAATGGTTGGGAAAATTCAAAAATGGTTGGAAGAATCTACTGTTAGAGAGTGTCGCACAGTGACACCTTCAAAGAAAACTATAAATATCTTTGTGGTTTGAGAGTTTTTTTTACGGAATTTTTGCATGTTAAAGGG